>NC_136804.1:18905534-18908034 GCF_951216825.1 Electrona antarctica | reverse complement strand
ACTGGCGCATGCAGCAGTAGAGGTTATACGTGGGGCCTGGGAGTTAACAGACGCGTGCATGTCAAGGATCTGATCGCATAAACAGATAAAGCCGTGATGGAGGACGTACGCCCTTTTGTTTGAGTTTGAGAGACAAACGGCTGTCTGAAATGCACACGTGCACATAACGCACGCACGCACCCCGTGCCCTCCCCCCAATCACCCCCCCCCCGTTCCCCCGCCGTTCACTGATGTGTGTACGCCAGACGTCGGGTCTTAAGTGCTCCGTAACAAAGGGTGAGTTTATCCCATTGTAAATACAGTGATGAGTAATATTGTGGAAGGTGAATGTATTCTGAACAGACGCACACAATGGAGAGAGAGAGAGAGAGAGAGAGCTAGAGAGAGATCTTCTAGAATCTAGCCTGTGGTATTATACCTTTTGTAATGAGTACTAACTTCTACCACTGAGAATATACCTACATTGTATAGTTATTGTTGTTGTGACATGTTGTCACCGTGTTGTTACACACAGAGAAAGACTCTCTCTCACACACACACACGCACGCACGCACGCATGCACACGCACACGCGCATGCACACACACAAACAGAACCTACAGCAGTGGGAGTTCATCATCTGTCACCCAGGGCCCTGGCGGAGGGCGACAGATTGTCCTAGCGGTATTCTTTCAGGTCCCACTGCTCCAAATACGCATGCACACACGCACGCACACACACACACACACAACACACACACACAGTCCCATGTTTTGTTTTGGGAGAAATTTGGATGGAATCATGGATCATGGTTTCAATACGAAACGTACACGTAGCCTTCCACATTTGCTTATGACAATGTCATTGTCACATAATTTAAATGTAGTTTGTGACTGTGGGATGTCTATTCACAGTACAGCTCTAAAACAAGGACAAATTAGGACATAACAACTCTTGCCATATAAAGATATTAGCATATGAATAATATATTATAATTTTGGCAAAATATTGAATGGTCTTATACCTTGACCTAATTCCACCCATTTGCCATTCTGGACACTGTATTTTATTTATTTATTATTATTTTGTATTTTACTGTATTTTACCATCTATTAGCGTATACTTCGTCCTACACAAACATTAAATTCCCATTGACAATGAATGGAGAATTTTACGTCATACTGTGCAAATAGACATGTTACGTCATGATGACAAATTTCCATAAGAGCACCACTTCACACGGGTGTGTTTTTGAGGGGGCGCTAGCCTCTCCTGTATACAGCGTTTGTCCCCACAAAATGTCCGCAACACAAACAATAAATGCCATTGACAATTTACTTCATCTTGTTCCCACACGTCTCATATTTGCCACCGACAATGAAAGGAGAAATTAGGTCAAATGTCCGCCAAATATGATGTAAAATGTCCGCAACACAAACATTAAATGCCATTGACAATGAAGGGAAAATTTCCGGTCTGTAAATGTAAATGTCATTCTGATTGGCCAGTATGAGATGATGCATGATGATGTACGATGATAAGAGCGCCCCTGTGATTTTTTTTATGTATAGATGCATAAATAGTTCACGGTACAAGAATGTTATATTTTGCCCAAATCCAACACAATGTGTACCTGTATATTAGGCTACTTAACTTACCACAAGTACATCTTAACCATCTTCACGCTGGCATCCCAATTTTGAGCATTGTCATTGTTTTTTAAGTTTTTTAATTCTTCAATATTGATGTCATATTAATTGAATCACATATGCCCCCTTCAATCTTCAAACTACATTTTAACCATGTTAGACTCAAGAAAAACACACGTCCCTGGTCCTGGTGACTGATATTGTCCTGCATGATGGAACCGTCATTTTTCAAGGTTTTTCTTCTTTTTTTTAATGAAAAAAGAACAGAAAAGGACACTTTGTGTGTTAACAAGCATTGGCGGAGTGAACTGTTTGATATCAACACACACACAACCTATATACTCACACAAAGCAGGCTATGTGTCTGTCAAAGATCAATAACGTATAGGCCATGATTTTGGCTGCCACATATACTCGCAGATCAAACAAGTGATCGCGGCTCGCCCCCGACAGATGAATCAAACATCAAACATTTCCCACAGCGTGCTACGATGTGTCTTACAGTAGGTCATCCGGCAGATCAAAAACCGGAAGCGCTTTTTGTTTCATTATTTAGTTTTTTAGCAGTCACAAAACGGTGGCATCAATTAAACATCAAAGGCGTGCGTGCGCCGTACAGGCTGCAGATAATCAAGGGCGTTTTTTGTTATCAAAGTGCTGTTCAGTAATACGGCCGAGGCTTAAAGGAGTGTCATCCATAAACATTACCTTTTTGTCTGGTGCTTTGTTCTCAGGTGTGAGAAATCACAACCTCGAATATCTCCATATCTCCATATCTACCCTCCTCTTCCCTTTACCTGAATACGATATGGCTCTACTCCTTATTGTGCTGTCACTCTCTTCATACCTGCATCAACCCTCCCCACCCCCCCC
>NC_136804.1:18855534-18903034 GCF_951216825.1 Electrona antarctica | reverse complement strand
TCGGCCAGGGCCGTCTCTGCTCCCTGTAGCCCACTGGAGAGCTTGCAGAGCGGGGGAGAGAGGGACGGTTGAGTCCTGCGTACAGCTCCAACCTATAGCCTCAACACACACAGTCACACACCTCCACTGACATCACTGACAATATAGCACCATAAACATCTCCAGAATCTGTCCCAGAAGTTCCACTGACAGTAAAAGCCAAAAGGTTCAATTAGATTTACGAATGCAAGCATGGTTCTCTGAATTTTGCAAGACTGCCAGCAGCGAATGGACTCAAAATGGTGATCTACTTAAAAATGTTGTGTTAATTTAACTGGGTATGTGCAAAGGAGACATATAAAAACTGGAAGACTTGCACATTGGTGCACTGTTCCAAATACCTCCAAGTTTAGTTCAGTTTAGGTTAGAGTACACCGTGATATTATTTATGATCATAGTTGTGTTATTGTGTAAGACGGTGGTTCTCAAACTGTGAGCCATGGCATAATTCCAGGTGGTCCATGGGATAATGTAAGATATGAAGGTGTCCATCTCTACTATGGACACTGTTTGGCGTCCTTGGTCCATGCACATACTGTGGTGGTAAATGGTACAAAGGTAATACAGGATGATTTGAATTGAATGTATACAGACTGATTTACATAAAGCATACTAGGCTGTATGTTGTTTTTTGGTGTCCGGGGAAAAAAACGCTCCATAGAATATTCACACATAAGAAGTGGCATATTCATATACCGTAGTCACAAAACATCCCAACATCGTAATATTGGCTGGGGCTTTTTCATGGACATATACTGTAACAAATATTCCGCCATTGTGTTCAAATTGTCTCTTTCTTGATTCGTAAACGTATGGTGTGTACGTTTGCTTGCCAACAGTACAATGGAGATCTGTCCAGGCAACAAATAAGCACATATACTGTACAGTACATTATGTCCATCCTTGAACTGTGAACTGTTTTCAAACGTGATAGCATACAAATATTACAAGCACACGTCATTTGTATCCATGTGTACGTATCGTATATGTATGTGAATGTATGCTTTCGTATTTCAATAACTCTGTGGCTCAGGTTGCAGGAGCCAATGGCGTTGCCTTTGCCACCGCCACACAAAAGCGAGAGCTGTACTGGACACTCTGTGCTTTTGACATTGTACATAGTCTCCTGAGGAGGGGGGGTATCCGTTGCACTCTGTCGTACTGCGGGAATTCAGATCCACGGCTATTTAGTGACAGTTGGCCGGGGTGTGCGGAGGTGACTGGGGGGGAACGGCTATGGGATTTGGACCGCTGAAGAGATGGAGAAGAGGAGGAGGAGAGGGCGGGGTGCGGGGGTATTGTGTGACGTGTGTAGTGAGGATGAGAGAGAGTCAGCAGGGGAGTTGGGTCTGATGGTTTGTTCCTGTTCCCATCCATGGGGGCTGGAGGCCAAGGCCTGGCTAGAGACTAAGGGAGATGGAGGGGAGGGGGACTCGCATACATGATGATGAGAAAAAAAGAGCGCTAGAAAGAATAGTCCATGACAACAGAGGTGGGGGTGGAGAACGGACGAGAGGAGAGGTCTTTGCGAGAGAGAGACAGAGAGAGGACAGCAGGGGACAAACGAGAGAGGGGAAGAAGAGAGACGCGTGGAGGAACAGGACAGAAAGGGCAGCGGAATGTCAGGAGAACAATGTTGGCAACAGGGGGGGTGGGGGATCTCTTGTCTGGTTGGGCTGGCACGCGCATGCTAACGAGGACTTAACGACGCCTGACAAGTGCAATTAATAATTAACGCCGGACAAGGCGGTCAAGCGTGTCACAATGGGGTCAGGGTCTCTCCGACACATCGGATTCACACCCCGTCACCAAGAACAACAAAACAATACATACAGTCCTGCCCTCTGTCTCTCTCTCTCTCTCTCTCTCTCTCTCTCTATATATATATATATATATATATATATATATATATATATATATATATATCTCATACACCCTCTATCTCTCGTTCTCTCATCCCTCTCGCTTTCTCTCTCTCTCTGTCAATCTCCCTCTCATTCGCCTGCGACACCTCAATTGTTTTTCACTTTGGATGACTTTTGATGTCCACCCTTCGCTTGTCCATCGTTCTTCTTCTTTCTCTCTCTCTGTTTCTTTCTCCATCCTTCATACAGCATGTCATATTATGAGACATGTGACACAGCTGTGGTTGGTGGTCCCACCTCTCACGCTTTCTCTCAATCTCTCTCTCTCACTCACTCACTCACTCACTCACTCACTCACTCACACACACACACACACACACACACACACACACACACACACACACACACACACACACACACACACACACACACACACACACACACGCATTGTCGGGAGTGACGGGTGATTTCCGCATGTCGGACCTTTGGTGTGTTGGATCTGCGTGTGCACATCCCCCCCCACACACACACACACACACGACTTGGAGCCACACAGCCTGGCTCTGTGTGTGGGTGCATTTGGGGGGTAGTGGATGTGTTATAGGGGGTTTGGTTGGTGATGTGTGGGGGGGGAGGGGAGGGGGGTATGAGACATCATTACCATATCAAAGATGCAGGCTTTTCTGTCTTAATGGTAATTACACTGCCCACAATTGGCGCTCACCGCTCGGATCACAACAAGAAGGAATTAAAAAACAAAACAAAAAAAAAATGATGGGATGGAAGGATGGCTGGTTGGAAGGATGTGGAGGAGAGGGGGGGGGGGGGGGGGGGTATTAAAGGAAAGGGGGGTCTAGAATTGGCCGGGGCTTTCAGGTTATGTTAATACTGCTCATCTATTTAATTAGCAGGCTGGCGCTTGGCTTTGTTTACATCTGACATGCCTTTTTTCTAGGGGAGACAGAGCTCTGAGAGAGAGGGTCGAGAGACATCGACAGAGAAGAGACGGAGAGAGAGATTGTGATGACAGGAGTGCGGGGAGGAGAGGGAGAGGGTATAGCGGGGAGGGGGGGGCAACAGTTTCCAGGGCTGGGTGGTGGGATGGCTGAAGCGCGGTGCGACTCTGCTGCTTGGAGCCGTAATGAGGTCCGCTGTGGATGGACCTTTGATGGGCCTCCTGGCTCCGCCCTTCTGCCCGTCTCTAGAGCGGGCCTGCTTTGGACTGGGGAATAGTCGCCAGGCCTGTAGCCAGGAATAATGCCCAACTAACTGGCTGACTGGCTGACTGACTGACTGACAGCCTACTAACTGTCTGACCTTCTGCCTGACTACCTGATTGTCTGCCAGCTAGCCAGACTGTTTGACTGACTGACTGTCTCCCTTCCTTCCTGCCTACCTGAGCGACTGCTAGTGCCTACAGTTCATACACAGTGGAACCCTGTGTCCATTTACCTCTGAGAGGGTATGAATGAATGAACACAGATGATTTCAATGTGAACTGTATTTCTACAAATGAGGAATGTTAATATTATACAGTGTGCCATTGTGTAGTATTTGGTTTGTGCGTGGATTTATTCGTGATTTTATTTGGTATATGCGTGACATTGGGTCTATGTATGCTGTGAATGCAGGACTATGCTTGACTTTGTTTTCGATTAGGGCCTAACCTACATTATGGGCTTGAAGAGTTCATTTTAGAAACTTTTCTCCCCGCCCCACCCAAAGTAATTTCTGTCTTGCGTTGCGGATGAGCTGTTATATCAGAATGCACATTTTGGTTGGCTTTTTGGATAATGTTTTTTTGTGTGTGTGTGTGTGTGTGTGTGTGTGTGTGTGTGTGTGTGCGTGCGTACTTCTCTGATGGTTATTGTAATAGAGGCCATTTGGATGTGCTCTCAGAGGAAAGTGAAATGAGGATTCCTGCCTACGTTAGAATATGCTATCATATCTCTCCTTTATGGATGCTTGATAACTGTTGTCACATCTTCTACAGGTAGACACAGTGCCAGCCAGCCAGCCATAAGGTCCCAGTCAGCACTTAATTGAAGTGCTTTTTGTCGACTCAACAAGCAGGGACTTAAAAAATAAAACGGTATGTTGTGCTACCTAGAGATTATTATGTTTTGCGTGCATGCCAAAATGCGGTGGCTTTCCCTTCACATTAGTAAACTCCCTTCAAAGAGAGCAACGTTGCTCTCCAAACGATCGTCGATAGTTATTGTACAGTATATATAATCAAATATACTGTGTATATACAGTACAAATATCCTATATTAAAATTAAAAACAAACTCAATATGACCATGTATAGGCATATTATATATACCGCGGCATTTACACACACACACACACACACACACACACACACACACACACACACACACACACACACTTTGAACAGTTGTCAGCTTCCTCAAGGACGTCCAAGAGAGTCTCTTTGAAGAACACTTGTCTCCACACGAGGGTTGCTGGCAGTGAGCAGAAACTCAGAACAAGGATGCCTGCAATAGATTAATTGTTCCATACTTTTGTAAAAAAAGACTGAGGGAGGCAGAGAGAGAGTCGAGAAACATATAGTCGAAGGGAGGCATAGAGATATGGAAGGGAGGCATAGAGAGATGGAAGGGAGGCAGAGAGAGATGGAAGGGAGGCAGAGAGATATGGAAGGGAGGCAGAGAGATATGGAAGGGAGGCAGAGAGAGATGGAAGGGAGGCAGAGAGAGATGGAAGGGAGGCAGAGAGAGATGCAAGGATGTGGAGAGAGAGATGCAGGGAGGTACGGAGATAGAGTGAGATAGACAGAGACAGAGAAATAAGAGAATAGCAACGGGACATCGGGAGGTCATGAAGAAAGGGGAGATGACAATGTGTGATATGCCAGATGATTAAAACAATCATAAATGTGTGATTGTGGTCTACGAGACGGAGAAAGAGAGGCCTTTGATGTTAAGTGGTGTGAAGTGAGGTACGGATAATCATTACAGTTTATCGCGATTAAAAAAAAAATCTCACGATAATCGTATCGTGGAGAATTTATCGTGAAATTGTCCTCTGCCATACACTAGGATGAATTTGCTTTTGTTCAGCTGCAAATGCAGTACCATTTCAAGCGTTTTCCACCATGCCCATAAAGGCTGATGGTTGTGTGCACATGCACTCCCTAAAGGCTAAGGAAAAACCTCTGCCCTTGGCCCATGTTCGGGGGAGGGGAGCTGGGCGGGGAGGGTGATAATCGTCATTGCATGTATTCCTATGGGCTGGGCGGCACCTGTCAGCAGGGAGTGTTGGGTGGGAGGAGTAGGATGAAGGCCCTACGTCCTCCCGGTGGGGGCTCCTCACTGGCAGGTGAGTCAGTAAGATACAACAGCAGTGACAACACAAATGTGTGTGGGGAGTTATATTAATTGGCATAACGCCTAAATTGTGGAGAAAAAGGGCGTACAAAAGAATTGGCTAGTCTAAAATTTAAGAAACAAGAAACAAAAACAAAGACGTTTTGATATAACGTCTGGATAAGGAGCTGGGCTGACTCCTTTGTGAGGAAGGGTCTGAACCATCGAATGTTATAGAGTGTAAACCTACAGGATCGAGTGACGGCTGCACTGTGTGCCTTGAATGAGAGCTGACATCAAGGTTCTTGGCGGTAGGAACCGATGTCACCCTTTTCACCATGGCCTGTTATAGCAGACCAGCAGACCGATTTTTGCTAAACACATTTTTTGAACAATATTCCTCAAATCATGAACATATTAGCGTCCGATTACTGTTGAAGGCAGGAAGAGATGGCACCCTTTTCACATTGGCATAATATGATAGTGCCACCAGGAGGTCACAATACCCTACCTGATCTAGCGGAGACCTAGAGGGTGCGTGCCGAGTTTCACGCAAATCGGCCCAGTTATAGGTAAGAGAAATCTGCCACCATGAGGCTGACTAGAAATGTTCAAGTGGCCTAATAAGCACTGCCATGAAGCTACCGGTAAAGTGATGCTTGGCATTCACACTCACGTGCCAAGATAACAATGCAGTCATTCTGACAAGGTAGAGTGACAGTGATATGGACAGAACTAAATATACGGGCAGTATGTTCTCACAGGATGGCAAAATTAAATATACTCAGTAAACAGCAGGCATTTCACACGAGTGGGAACGGGGTTAGAGAGAGGGACAGGACAGCCGCAGTAGTTTACTAAAGCGAGAGAGGTGACAGATCATTCTAAAGAGAGAGAGAGAGAAGAGGAAAAATAGGGAACAGCTCTCATGTTATCACACTGTTTTTAACAACGCCATGGTGGCGACCCAAGGCCGCCACGTCCACGCAACGTCTGTGCAGTGTCTGCTCAGCGCCTGTGCCACACCGCAGAAGAAGGGCCTTCTTCCAAAAGTCAAAGCCGTTCTGCTCTGTCTGTCAGCTATTCAGGCTGCAGAGTGCCCAGAGATAGTTGGACTGCGTTGGAGAAGACCCCTTCTGCTTCGGAAGCCAGCTTGGAAGCGGAAGTTATTTTCTCAGGGGGAGGGGGAGGGGGGGGGGGGGGGGGGCTCTCATTCTCATTGCGCCATGTAAATCCACTGGCCCACTTTTGGGGGTACTAAGTGATAGTTGTCGAGTGAAGGGAGGAGAGCTTATTTATTTGTGGAGCGACGCAGTTATAGATAGAGCAGTGCAATAAGTAAAAAATAAGCCTTCTGGACAAACCATTTCCTCCAACAACAAGCTCATGCTTATATAACGCTTGTTCATAGCCTCCTCTGATTAACAACTTGTATTCAATATAATTATGTGTGTATACGCAACTACACACACAGGCCTACACATGCGCGTGAGCACACACACACACACACACACACACACACACACACACACACACACACACACACACACACACACACAGTGTACACAAGTATTTCTTGGACTATTTGGTCTCATACTGCAACTCTCCGGCTTCAGTGTCTGTATTACACCTGTGAGCCACACATGTCTCGGATGGATGAGGCGCCATCAGGTAGGAGGTGTACGCAGAACAGAATCTCTCTTTACGCTCCGTTCCCTCACTCCTCCGCTCACAGTGCATCAAGTGCATCATTCTCTCACACCTCACTGTGCCCTGGAGAACAAACACACACACGCACGCACGCGCACACACACACACACACACACACACACACACACACACACACACACACACACACACACACACACACACACAGACACAGACACACAGACACACACACACACACACACACACACACAACCACCTCGTAAGTGAGACAAGGAACTCGCAACACCAAAAGGGTCTGACTTCTGTCACCCTGCTAACTCGCTCTGGACCACATGGCCTTGAATGGAGAGACAAGATAGAAGGAGGATGGAGAGGGAGAGAGGAGTGGGAACTTGAGTAGGAGGAGAGAGAAGGAGAGAGGGGGGAGAGGGAGAGGGGGGAGCAGCAACAAAAAAAGGAAATGTGACAGCGCTGCGGAAGATGGAAGAAGAGGAAAAGAGACAGATGGGGCCAGAGAGAGAGAGAGAGAGACTGAGAGGAGAGAGAAGGCAGGAACAGATAGAGATGGAAACAGAGAGATAGATGCATGCAGTGCCAACAGAGAGGGCACTGTGTATTTTTTCCTGTGCATGTTGTCGTTTGGCACTCCACCAGTTAGCACGAGGCAGAGCCGCTTGGTAATTATCACCGTGAACCTCCCTCAGAGCACATGTGCTCTCCTGCGCTCGTCCAGCTTTCATTATGATGCACACTGCTTTTCAACCTCCTTCCCCATCAGTTGAACAAAAACACACCCACCACCCATGTAGCATCTCCTCCACCTGTGGAATGGAGGTGTGTGTGTGTGTGTGTGTGTGTGTGTGTGTGTGTGTGTGTGTGTGTGTGTGTGTGTGTGTGTGTGTGCGTGTGCGTGTGTGTGTGTGTGGTATTCAAGGCAAATTACTTTTCATCTTCGTGAAAGAAGATTCCAGACACTGGGCATTCTGAAATGTACGACTTTCTTGTTTGTTGTTATCCGACTGCCTCTCCGAATGACTCTTGAGTGTGCTTGCTACAGGGGGTTCTTATCATGGTGGACTCAGCAGCTTGGTCTGCTTTTTCAACAGGTGTTTTCTTTTTAAGAATCCACCACTGGAAAGCCAGCTCCTGCAGGCTCCTGATAAGCCTCTATACACTCAGTCTTCAGCCCCCCACACCCCCCGCGTAAGCGTGTATATCTGCTAACAGACGCAGAAGCATTTTTCGTCGTCGATTTTCGAGGATAGGCTATCAGAATCTGCTGCGCAACCTTTCAGCTCTCTGAATGTAGACTCACTGTCAGACACACTAGGACCGCCATTTCACAATGCCTAACTTTTTATTATATAGTAGTCCCCATAGGAATCCGCAGAGAAAAAGTCTTGATTCCGCGGAGAACATTCCTAATTCCGCGGAGAACAATCCTTGATTCCGTGGCTTAGTTAATACTAGACCTGTACGTGCCCGTCGGCCACCGGCCTACTTGGGAACGATGCAACTTGGGAACCTAATAATACCCGTTGTCATTATGTCATAGCACCCATTTTAACTATCCGTTTGTGCCCATACTGTATATGAGATTTAGTATGCAATACCTGTTGTTGTCATACCACCCATTTTAACTGTCTGTCTGTCACATGGAGAGCTCTGTATCTGTCTGTCTGCCTGTGTCTGAAGAGTGCAAACTGACTGAAAAGTGGACTGGTTAAGTAATCAATTGGCGTGTGTGGGTTGCCATCCTACTATAAATGCGCCATGTCTCTGTCTGCGTGTGTGTGTACAGTTGTAATACACGTAACTGGAGAACCGCTTGCCCCACCGACTTCAAATTCGATACACGCGTTCCACACCCCCACAGGGATTGCAGTGCCCGCCCTCGAGTCGGTCGGACCCACGGTTCTCAGAACCACCACAAAAGGCTCTGGTCAGGCTCTGCCAGTGGGCCTAATCAGCCTAAATCCCATCACCTGTGCAATTTCCAGCCTCTGCCTCAGCCAATTGATTGATTGTCATGGCAACCCCACACTTGCCAATTGATTACTTAACCAGTCCACTCTTCAGACACAGGCAGACAGACAGATACAGAGATCTCCATGTGGGACATAGACAGACAGTTAAAATGGGTGCTATGACAACAGGTATTGTATATACTAGGGGCTCCATTTTCGTCACCGGTAAACCCCTTATCCCTAAACTTCTTTGCCTATTTTACTATTTTGAAAAACATTTTTGATTAGTTCAACTAGCCAATCTACATTGACACGTTGTGAGCTTGTAGACTGGCCATTTTAACTATTCAAAAAATGTTTTGCAAAATAGTAAAAAAAAAGACAAAGAAGTTTGGGGATAAGGGGTTTAGCGGTGACGAAAATGGAGCCCTAGATCTCCATATACAGTAGGGGCACAAAAGGGACACAGATAGTTAAAACGGGTGCTATGACAACGGGTATTATTAGGTTCCCAAGTTGCATCGTTCCCAAGTAGGCCGGTGGCCGACGGGCACGTACAGGTCTAGTCCTTGAAATAACTAAAGATCAGTTAGTTATTTGATTCATTGTCCTTACATATGATGTAAATATAAAATAAATATACCATAATCCCACCCAGTGGTGGACAGTAGAAAAATACACTTACTAGAATACTGTACATTAAGTACATCTTATGACTATTTTTACTCTTTTTCTCTCGTGAATTTTTTTAAGTATTGTACTTTTGACTCCCCTACAGTACAGAGGCTGAAGTATAGTACTGAAGTCAGCTGTTGATACTACAAAAACTGCAAGTTTGAATAATTTGACCTGTCTGATAATTCTCACCTGTCATTTGAAATACCAGAGTCTGTCACAGTCACAGTAATAGTTCAGATGAATTGAGAATCTTGTGAACATTCAGGTAGAACATAAGGATCACACTTTTTGATTGCCTGCAAGTTTAGTCTTTCTTCTTCTTGCTTCAGATGAATCATGTCCGCTCCACATCATCACAAAGTGGGTTGCCCTTATATTTACCTGCTCTTATCTCCTCAACCCTGCTAGTTCCCTCTGTCTAGTGAAGAGCAGACAGACCTGCCATCACCGGAGATGACTGAACAGGAGCAGACGTCACAGGAATAGCCAAGCCAAGCTTTCTCAAGTGTGATGTTCTGGGGTGTGAATGTTCACAGGTTTCTCAATTAGTCTGAACAATTTATGTGACTATGACAGGCTCCTAAGGTGACTTCATCTTGGACACAATACAGCAGTTGTTTTCAACCCTTTTCATATCAAGGTCCTGCATCATTTATTCGGAATTTGAGACACGGACCACCATTTGATGAGATTTAGCCTCTCAGACCCAAAACTAAAGAATATTTTGTTGCCGTTGGATAAGATTTTGTCAACAATTCCATGCTGTATTGAAAACGAAATAACAATTCTTCTAGATTCTCTAATTGTGTTCATGTAAATGATGTAATGCAGATGTTTAACAGCAACAATATGCGGGAACTTGCGTGTGTTTGAGCGCTGTCCTTGGTGATCTTCATCCATCCAAAGTTTGGATGTCATTTGTGTCTTGTATCGCTCCCGACATGTAAACGCTTTGGGCGAAAGGTAAACAGCGTGTGCTAATGATAGCCGACCCTTACAATGACTGCAGGCTGCTACCACGGGGATGAAACTGAGCCTCTTAAAGTGCTGGTACAGCTTAAAGGAGTATTCAGTGATTTGGAAAAAAACCCTGTCCGCCCCGGTGACAAGATGTGCACATGCACGCACTACAGTGGGGGGACACGCGACAGGCCAACAGCACGCACACCAAGGCTCGCCCCTGCTCGATCATGATTGGCAGAAGGCCCCTCTCTATCCTGATTGGATGAAGGCTGGGCCAAGCCCACGATGTGTTGTGAATTGACATGACATGTGAGCTTGTAGATTTTGTTTCTTTTTGCCAGGTGAAACCTGGCTTATGATCGCTGCTGTTGGCTATGAGGACCTTTGCACGACCTAGTCCCTTTGCGCAACCTAGTCCTGATTGGCTGGCCGAGTCTGACCCTATACTCTGAAACGCAGCAGAAAAGGGGGACAGATGCACAACGGCAGAGGGGGAAAAAAGAATGAAGACCCGTGAAGGTGATCAAAAGGCATGGGCTGAAATACTCAGCATAATTATCAGTTTAACAATACATTAATCAGAGACAAAAAAGAGAAAAAACAAATAACAACACTACACCCAACCCACACCCGTGTCACTGTAGAGATCCACCACGATCCATAGTGATTATGACTGCTTTAGTTAGATATTAGTATTGTTTTACACACACACACACACACACACACACACACACACACACACACACACACACACACACACACACACACACACACACACACACACACACACACTTAAGTCTATATGTTCAACTCATAAAGATAACTAATAATGCCCTTCAGTTTAGAAGAACAAGTCGTGAATTACATGCTGTGAATCCTTAGAATGTATCTATTCAAGTGACTTTTGTTACTTAAGATTACACACACAAAGAGAACGCAGTCTACTGTAATGTGTTTCATACATAAAGACGTGCATGCAGAGAACTAATAATGTGCAGTTATTCAGAACAAGTCATGAATTACATGCATTCATTCTCAGTTTATCTATTCAAGTGACCTTTGTTAGTTAAGGTTACACATAAAGATTACGCGATAATGCATTATAATGCACTATTATAATGTAATGCATCATATGAACATCTGTTGATGTGGCGATCAGCATAGTAATATGTGATTGTCAGAACTATTTTATTTCAGCTCAGTGACTGTGATCGTAGTTCATAAGACTTGCTTCCAAAGTTTTGCTTACAAAATTCCTCAAATCGTGAACGCAGCGTCCAATTACCATGAAACATTGCTGGCCCACAATAAGGTATACCTGCCCTGGTGGAGATGGGAGACCTGTGCTCTGAGGAGTACATTTTTCTATAGTTAAAATCTAGTTTATTTAGACTAAAGTCGGACCCCTCGCACGGCAGTGGAATATTTTGTTGGTGTGAAGCATAGGCGTTCTTGGCAGGGCTTTAGAGAGAACTCGCTAATGCACTGAACCAGGGCTAGCTCTCTGTCACTCACTCTTGGATTGCCATTATGCAAATGCTGGTCAAAGCAGTCTATAACACTTTTTTCATAGCACCATCTGATTAAGCCAGTACAATTACCAAAAGACATTGTGTATGTGTAGCCTATGCGTATATAGTCATATACACAATATACGCAGGCTACACATACAGTAGCCTCTACTGTATACTGTATATACAATATTGTGTATCAGATCACTGAGATCAGCATGTTAATTACATTCCATGTCATGGCCTTTCTTAGTTAAGTCTGTTTCACACATCAAGACGCTCATGAAGAGAACTAATAATGCCCTTTAGTTCAGAACAAGTCATGAATTACATGCTGTGAATTCTCAGAATGTATCTATTCAAGTGACCTTTGTTCCTTAAGATTACACACACAGAGAACACGATAATGCATTATGATGCATCTGTGTTTATGTGATTATCAGATGTGATGTGGGACTGTCAGAACAACTTTTTATGTTTACTGCCATATGGGACACGCAGCTTATAAGCAAATTGTTAGGAAACATATAGACCCGAAAAGGTTTGTAACTCTCAAGGTCTTTACACACTGGGGGTGATTTTTTCATGCGAATAGTTCGCTTTAAAAATAAAAATGACCAACCACAAGCTCGCTTTAAAAAAAAATCATAAAGCTTCCACATCAGCAACGAACTTCCACGGAGCGAAAATGCGGCTGTTATTTTTTCGCTCTGCTGTCGACTTTTGCGGACATTCCCTGGCGAATGCTACACCTCTGACCAATCAAAAAAAAAATTTTTTTGTGGCTTTCGCCTTTTTTTTTTTTAAACATTTTTTATGGAGGGATAGAAAGTAGGCTGACAGGAAATGGGGAGAGAGATGGGGGGGTGACATGCAGTAAATGCCGTTGGGATCGGGAGTCGAACCTGCGGCACACTGCCAGACTGGATTACCAGCCAAGGTGCCTGGACCGCTGAGCCACGGCCCAGGCACCAATCAAAAGTGATTGTGAACAGTGCAGCAGCCAGCCGGCCCGCAGCTCTGCGAGGTCGGGGGAGCCCACTGCACCCTCGCCTCTTCTAACTTCCTCCACGTTATTAACCTACCCTCCACCGTCCAGAGCTGTTTGGGGGGAGCGGGGCACTTGTGTGCTAGCAACCAACGGGCTCCGCCAAACTTTAGTGGCCGGCCGTGGACCACAACGCAATTGCATTGTGGGCATCACGTTAGTGAAGGAGTGGTGGAAAATCTGAAGGATACCACTGATTTATAAAAAAGCAGGATAGTCCGGCAGTCGGGGTTGTGGAGTGGGACATTTCGTATATATAGTCTTTTTTTTTTGTGCCTGTAATGACCTTCAGGAGGAACCAATAGGAAGTTTAGAAGGAGTTCAGTTAAATGAACATGTGTACAGTATATTGGGGTCCCAGAGATAAAACCACAAATTGTGGCCTAATCGCATGAAATTTAAACGTTATTACATTATTGTTTGGAATGAGGTGGCTAAACTGTTGATGCTGCTTCCATATACTACTCTTTGTTCTGTCCTTAGTTGTGCATCGTGTCTCACTCAGAAAATAGACAATCTACAAGCTCATAACTAGACAATCTACAAGCGCATAACATTTCTTCTATTTTCTGTGCGAGACACACAACTGCATATAAATCATCCATAATGAATAACACTACCTCTTATTACCCCCCCCCCCCCCCCCCCTACTCTTATTCAACCCCCTGCCATTCTCTAAAAAAAATCCCATGTCCCAGACCTTTTCGCTAATATCTACCCCCACCATGTCAATTATGTTCATGGCTATGGCATCCACTGCTCCGCGAGAAGCCATCAAAGGCTGAAAGGATTCTGGGAGATAATGGCAATGTTTGGCGAGGTCATTGCCATCCCGCATTTGAGGCCAAACTAAATCATATCCCTTTGTTAGGGACTCCGAACACTGAGAGCGCCCAAGCGTCCTTTCTTTTACGGTGGCTTTGTCTTTGAAGAACTGCCGTGGAAAAACCAGCTCTAAAATTCCTGACGTGTTTGATACGTTACGACCTCAACCACAAGTGGAGCGCTTTCGCCCATCCTGAACAATGGCAGCACGAGCTGCATGCGTGCAACCGAGGCAACGTCGACCCCCATGCACCCTATCAGTGGTTGAGTTTCTTCGGTATAGCGAAACGTTCGGGTCAATCTCCCCTGTATTCGGAAGACGCAGGGCTCTACTGAACATCCAGAGAGAAGGTGGCGTTGTGGAGGCCTCTGGTAGGGCGAGTGTGAAACGACCAACCACAAGCCTCCCCTGGTTGATAATAGACTCTAGCCGTGCAGTCATTATTTGCCCAAGGACTGTAGGAAGAAGCTTTTAGAGCAGACAGCCAGACACCCTCCATAACCCAAGGCTGGCGTGCGCGGACACGCACGGTCGCACGCACGCACGCACGCACGCACGCACGCACGCACGCACGCACGCACGCACGCACGCACGCACGCACGCACGCACGCACGCACGCACGCACGCACGCACGCACGCACGCACGCACACACACACACACACACACACACACACCTACACATTAACACAAACTGGAGGGAGAGAGGTGCCTGAAGGCATGAAGGGCTATACCTGGAAATACCTGGGTAGATAACTAACGTTTTTCACTCTTAACTTGTCTCCATGGCTTGGGTTTATTTCTCTCCATCTCATTCCTTTTCTCTCTCCCTCCCCTTTGTTCTCTCTTGCACTATGTAGTGTTTCACTACATAGTGTACTTTCTCTTCTGCTTCTCTCCATCTCACAGGGTGGTGGCCTCTTCCAGTTTAGTCATCAACACTCGACTGTCTTTATTCTCCAAATGTAATTCCTCCAATCACCCAACCTCCCCCCACATACACACACACACACACACACACACACACACACACACACACACACATGCGTGTGCGCACACGCACACACACACACACACACACACACACACACACACACACACACACACACACACACACACACACACAGTTCAGCCTCCTTCACTCTCCTCCCTCCTAGCCTAGTTCATTCGGTTAATGATTTTCGCTCTCGGTTCCTTCTGTGGCCGCTGTGACACGTTTTATGTTTTGAAAGGGACCGGCGGCAGGGAGGGGGGTCTTCGACAATGGCCTTTTATGCCCCTTTGAGGGATATATACGAGTGCTTCTTTTGGCGCGGCTTTAATGAAGGCTGTTTCATGTTCTCCGCCGGTGCAAACGTATGGAGATGTATTGTCAGAGGGCCCCCCACTTCTTTACCCCACAGTGCATTGTCCCTGTTCCTCATCTTCTCTGTGTATTGATCTGAAGGAGGAGGAAGAGGAGGATGAGGAAGAAAGAAGGACAGATGAAACAATGCAATGATAGAAAGACAGTATGAGGGAAAGAAAGACGGGTGGGGTGGGTTGGGGGTCTATAAAGGCTCTGTTATTGGGGAGGAGGGCTCTCGGGGTGAAAGTTAATTTGGTGCCCCGGTCGTGTGCTGTGTTCCAATCGGAGACGAGAGGCCGTGGCGACCGGCTAGGCTCTGCACCGATTGCTTCACCCCGTATTGCCGCCATCGTGGCCATCAACGTGCCCATTATTCCTGACGTGTCTCAAAGACAGTCATTACAGCCCATAAAGAACAGAAGAGGAAGAGGAGGGCGAGAGGACATCAGGCAGGGGGAATGACTCGTAATGAGCAAGAGTGATTGAGAGAAAGGGGACCATGGAGAGCGACGGAGCGGTACAGAAAAGGTTCCATACAGTCAGTGCATGCACACTGTATGAATAAGTAAAATAATTATGACTGGCTGTTCACCAAGGGCATACTGCACTGTGATGCTTAAGTCATACTCTGTCATGTGTCGAACGTGGCTTATCTACGACTTGTCGGCCGGCTATTTCCGGCACACGACACCGCCGAGCGGCAACGTATAAATCAGGTTTAAGAGTGAAGTAGCGTCGAGTTCACACAAGCAATGTGCCGATGTGCTGGTGTCAGCTCGTGTCAATCCGCTGTGGAAGGCGGCGTTGGCTAGCGAGGGGCTAGTGGAGTCGCCGCGGGACATAAGAAGCGTAGTCCAATCGTTGGATTTAATTGTCTCTCCATAATCAGATTAATTAGCAGACGTATGCTTCTCAGGAGTCCCACAGACAATTGCACCCCACACACACACACACACACACACACTGAGACTTCCCCTCTCTCTCTTTTGTCTCTGTGCCCTCGCTTGCCCTTCAGCGTGTTCGCCCGAGCGTGGCGAGATCTCCCTGGCCATGTAAGACATGCGTCCAAGACGTATGCGGGTGCATGCTGGGCTTACATTTGTGAGTGTGTGTGTGCGCAGAAAGACAATTGCACTTGGCACGTGTGTTAGTGTATGTGACGGATATCTCCACAGACAGCGGGGAACAGAATTATTCTGAGTGTTTAACATCTAAGGGTGCAGAACAAGGCATGTGTGTCTGTAAAGCAAGAACTATGAGTTCAATGGCAAAACAAGAGGGACGATTTTTTTTCTTCTCGCTCTCTCTTTCCTTCTTCGTTTCCTTCAGGAGAACAAGAGGGGATCTGGGTAAATAATTCATTTCCTTTGGCTCAGGGCTGGTCTTATTGTCACGATGTAACAAACACAAGGACGGACAGCCACAGGGACTCTTATTGCTTGTGAACGACAGAGACAGAGAGAGAGAGAGAGAGAGAGAGAGAGAGGGAGAGAAAATAGGAGGCATGGTAATGTTCTCTTTGATCATTCCTCGTTAGCCCTTGGTGAGTTTCCGCCCAGAGAGATGGTCAGAGGCTGGCCCCCGGCTCTGTCAGGTGTGTGTGTGAGTGTGTGTGTGTGTCTGTGTGTGTGTGTGTGCGTGTGTGTGCACCGCACCCATGCCTTGGCTAAAGGACAGTATAGTAAAGACACCGCTTCCTCTCTCTAATGCAGCCCAGGTGGAGGTGTTAAGGGGGGGCAAGTGTTCACGATGCACACATAACAATGTACACGTGTCTACACACACTCACACATAGGTCAGTGTGTGTGTGTGTGTGTGTGTGTGTGTGTGTGTGTGTGTGTGTGTGTGTGTGTGTGTGTGTGTGTGTGTGTGTGTGTGTGTGTGTGTGTGTGTGTGTGTGTGTGTGTGTGTGTGCGTGCGCGCCACTATTTTGTCTGCTGGCCTTGTGCACGGTTTCTACTGGCATTATTATGTTCCTTGTAGCCTCTATGATCTCTCTCTCTCTCTCTCTCATTGTTTTTTCGGGGGGTACAGAAGCAGGGGGAGGTCCAGGCCTGCGAGGGGACAGGGTCCTGGCTAATGGCAGGAAGTCTTTAAAGTTTGCAGCCACCGCATTTCATCTGACTGTAGAGAGGCCTCCGGCCACATACCCCTGCTTTGATCCCCCCCCTGCTCTCTCTCTCTCTCTCTCTCTCTCTCTCTCTCTCTCTCTCTCTCTCTCTCTCTCTCTCCCTCGTTAATTAACACATCTCTCATTACTCCCATCACACAGTGCATGCACATGCAAGCACACATGCATGCACGCATGGGTGTAGACACTCACAATCGATGACTCTAAGTACTAAATTGTAAAAGCCTCGCCGTTCATTTGATTAAAGGTTATTTAGAAGTTTCACCCGGAAAAGGTGTTCAGTGATTTTGAACCAATCAGAAGGTTGCATACCTCCAGGCTATGGGATGTTGTTCTGCTACGTGCTCGACGCGTGCAGTCACAGAGCGACAGGCAGCAAAGCTGATGGCTTATTCTAACCTATAATGATTTCACATACATATTTTAGCGTGCTGCTGAAGTTTAAACCGAGTAATACACAATCTGGATGAAATCTTGAATGGGATTAAAAATGGAGGATTTCTGTAATCAGTAGCAGCTGTTTTTGGACGGACGTGCAGATATGGGAATCACACAACAGGTGAATTTAATCAAGCTTCATGTGTACCTCTACACGTTTTCGTTCAAAGGAAGTAATTAAAATTAGATTTGTATGGACTTTTGATATAAAAATACACAAAAATGAAACTTTTTCCCATCTTTTTTGGCATCCATTGTTAGGTATGACCATATGATGATCACGGATATGGTCTGAAAGTGTGGAAAACGTATTTTTCATTTAGGTCTTTAACACATTTAATGAACACTGTAACTGTCCAACATGGCAGCTCTGTCACAGAGTACACAACATACTGACCCTGTGTTACCACCAGATACGAAGTATAGGGTTTAAAGGAGATTCACACTACGGTCCCGGATGCGCACTCGGGCCCACTTGGCAGATGTTGTGGTAGTGTGAATGCTGCGTATACCGTTTCCGGGACCGCATCACCCAACCGTTCCCGGGACCGCATCGGGACCGGTTGAAGTGTTCTCGCATACGGATCGATGCATTGTGAAAGCATTAAATACAGTTGAATGAAGTGTACTCGGATACGGATCGATGCAATGTGAAAGCATTAAATACAGTTGAATGAAGTGTACTCGGATACGGATTGATGCAATGTGAAAGCATTGAATACAGTTGAATGAAGTGTACTCGGATATGGATCGATGCAATGTGAAAGCATTGAATACAGTTGAATGAAGTGTTCTCGGATACGGATCGATGCAATGTGAAAGCATTAAATACAGTTGAATGAAGTGTACTCGGATACGGATCGATGTGAAATGTGAAAGCGTTAAATACAGTTGAATGAAGTGTACTCGGATACGGATCGCTGCAATGTGAAAGCATTAAATACAGTTGAATGAAGTGTACTCGGATACGGATCGATGCAATGTGAAAGCATTGAATACAGTTGAATGAAGTGTTCTCGGATACGGATCGATGCAATGTGAAAGCATTAAATACAGTTGAATGAAGTGTACTCGGATACGGATCGATGCAATGTGAAAGCATTGAATACAGTTGAATGAAGTGTTCTCGGATACGGATCGATGCAATGTGAAAGCATTAAATACAGTTGAATGAAGTGTACTCGGATACGGATCGATGTGAAATGTGAAAGCGTTAAATACAGTTGAATGAAGTGTACTCGGATACGGATCGCTGCAATGTGAAAGCATTAAATACAGTTGAATGAAGTGTACTCGGATACGGATCGATGCAATGTGAAAGCATTGAATACAGTTGAATGAAGTGTACTCGGATACGGATCGATGCAATGTGAAAGCATTAAATAGAGTTGAATGAAGTGTACTCGGATACGGATCGATGCAATGTGAAAGCATTAAATACAGTTGAATGAAGTGTTCTCGGATACGGATCGATGCAATGTGAAAGCATTGAATACAGTTGAATGAAGTGTTCTCGGATACGGATCGATGCAATGTGAAAGCATTAAATACAGTTGAATGAAGTGTTCTCGGATACGGATCGATGCAATGTGAAAGCATTAAATACAGTTGAATGAAGTGTTCTCGGATACGGATCGATGCAATGTGAAAGCATTAAATACAGTTGAATGAAGTGTACTCGGGTGCAGAAGAATCAAGGCCAATGTGAATCATGGCCAGCGGGGACCAGGCAACCGTATTCGGGAGCAGTTTGAATCAAACAGACTCAGTGTGAACTGTGAACACCCCCTAACTTTACATGGTTAACTTTAATCTAGTCAAGCTGTGTGTGTGTGTGTGTGTGTGTGTGGGGGGGGGGGGGGGGGGGGTTTAGCTCATTTGAGCTCTTCCTGGGACCTCATACAGACATGTGACTTGACTTTTATTTTCTTTGCTTTCCTCATGGACCTACCTACGGTCAGATTATACCAGTGTCAGTCTACGTTATGTGGATTATGCGGTCGTCACAGTCATACACTGACATGTTTAGTTTTAGTTTTTTTCTAGCACCTTGACTGATGTTCATAACTATATCATGCGCAGCATACATCTGCTGCTATGCTCATGCACCTTTTATATCTTATCTCAGGCACCATGTAAATATATAGATATATTTAGTTTTGAGTTTTTCTTTTTTGATCTCCTTTCCTCACCTCTTCTTCTTCCCTTTCTTTCTTCTACGGACAATAACGATGCGTTGGGGAACTATATGCACAAAAACGATTTCACCCACTTCTTTACTTCTGTAAAGCTGTGATGTAACAATAAAGCTGATTCTGATTCTGATTGTTAAACCTGTGTTTCAAGTTCACCCAGCTGATCCGTGATGACTGCTCAGATGGTTATGATGAGCACTCATGGGGGAGCAATAGGGGTGACATGTACAGTAGACGTACAGTACACATGGGCAGGCCAGGAGGCGAACCACCCACGAAGCCACTTTAAGTCAGTGTTGCCCAAACAATGGGTCGGGACCCAATTTTGGGTCACAGGACCACTTTTTGCGGATCGGGGAGATTTTGTGTTTGTTTTGTGTGTATTGACACAAAAACTACTCAACGCCTTGATGCCTTCGCCGGCTATAACTAGCACTTAATATCTCATTCAATAAAGAAGTAGCCTAGGACCCTATCACCTCTTCTGTGTGTGTGTGTGTGTGTGTGTGTGTGTGTGTGTGTGTGTGTGTGTGTGTGTGTGTGTGTGTGTGTGTGTGTGTGTGTGTGTGTGTGTGTGTGTGTGTGTGTGTGTGTGTGTGTGTGTGTGTGTGTGTGTGTGTGTGCACGCACGTGTGTGCGCACGCACGTGTGTGTGTGTGTGTGTGTGCGTGTGTGTACACACACTTGTGAAGCAGTATTAACCTCATGGTGGTCGTATTCAAATGCTCTTATTAGCTTTTCATGTGCCACTGCTGGAATGATGCTGCAGGGCAAGCACACACTCCAAATCTCTCCTTTTGTCAAACACACACACACACACACACACACACACACACACACACACACACACTACACACACACACACACACACACACACACACACACACACACACACACACACACACACACACACACACACACACACACACACACAATACATACACAAACATACACACAAACAGGTCTCTAAGTGAGACTGGGCCCTGGGTAATTTGCTGTAGTGGAGCAGAGTGGCACTAAAAGCCTACTGGGTAATTGAGAGGCGAGGGGACAGAGTGAAGCCGACTGCCCTCTCTCTCTCTCTCTGTGTGTGTGTGTGTGTGTGTGTGTGTGTGTGTGTGTGTGTGTGTGTGTGTGTGTGTGTCTCTGTGTGTGTGTGTGAGTGAAGGGCCCTGCTCTCTCTCATTATGCCATGGCTCCTGCCTGCCTGTCATTGTCTGGACACAGCGCCCACAGAAAGCAACAGTAATATGCAGTGACATGCGGCGTGTGTGTTTGTCCTAAGTATGTGCATGTGTGTGTGATGTGCAGCGAGACATCCTGTCCTCTCTGGAAAATAACAGTATATCCTCAGCCAGCCCGCACGCACGCACGCACGCACGCACGCACGCACGCACGCACGCACGCACGCACGCACGCACACACACACTGTGTTTCTGTCTCTCTCTCTCATCATTCCACTAGTTTTATGCCTAATTCATCCACTCTGGAGTCAGATGGCAAACAGTAAGGGACCCCCCCCCGCCTCTTGTGACAGGAAGAGTCATCTGTCCCTCCGTCCCTCCCCTCCTCCTGATTCCAACCCTCTCTCTCTACCTCCCAGTCCCAACCCTCGCTCCACTTGTCTGTCTCTCTCTGTCTCTCTCTCTCTCTCTGTCTCTCTCTCTCTCTCTCTCTCTGTCTCTCTCTCTCTCTCTCTCTCTCTCTCTCTCTCTCTCTCTAACTACTTCCTCCTGTGTCCTCCTCAGCCGTCGTCATCTCTCCTTCACTCCCAGCCCCCACCCTTCCACTTACCCTTACTCACTGGCCTTTGCTATCCATGGAATGTCTAGTGAGTCAAAGTAAACCGCTCAGCATAGCAATATTACTATATGCACACAGGACATGATGACATGGCTGCACGGATGAGTGTCTGTGTGTGGCCTCTCCACTTAAGTCATCAATTAAGCCCTATTTCACGACCGTGAAGCTCACAATGTGTCACATGGTGACTTTGTGAGCTTGCATATTGTGTATTTTTGAGCGGTGCACACCACTCCAATGAAGGGCTATGTGTGTCTCTATGTATGTATGTCTATTTAGAGTAAGACCTCTTTTTGAGGGGCACCAGCCCCTCCTATATTCAGCTATAGTGTAGATTTTTGTCTTACACAAACATTAAATTCCCATTGACAATGAATGGAGAATTTACGTCATGTGTGGTTGAGAAAATCGTCTATTTATGTCCTACACAAAGAATGGATGATGTACGATGATAAGAGCGCCCCTCACTTCACATGGGTGTGATTCTAGTACAGCCGTCCATCAGCTGCAGTACTATAGATGATTAAGCAATTCTTTCCTTCACCGTCACCTTGAATTGTCCCTGACAGTCTCTTCAAACTTGGCCATAGTGGTTAGTGAGCGCTGGTCCCAGGTACGATTCCAGCCCTCCACAATGTGTCTTCTTAACCCCTAACGGCTCCCACTCCGCCGCTCTTCTGTGGGCGAAGCTGCCCGGGTGAAGGCGAAAACTGTTTTTTTTGTTTCTTTTCCAAACAGACGGAATCCACAATGAAATATTCTGTATGCAGCATCATTCGACCCCAAAATTCAAGACCTACGGGCGCACCATTCTGCTCAATAATTAATTACACAGAATAATTCATGCCGATGCCAAAAACATAGGTCTTTATTCTTCACCTGTTTGGAATCTGCACTACTAAGTGGATTTGTATTAAGATTCTTAAGTGCTTCATTTTCATTTTGTTTATTGTTTTTCACCCAAGATTTGGCATTTGAATTAATTCACCTCTCCAGACTGACTCTTTTTTTCCCAGCAGTTCAGACCGCTTCGAGTGGAAACCTTTCATGTCTACGACGTTACGTTTCAGAAAACGGAACAAATAACCTGTGTTCTAATTTGGGTTCAATGTAGTTATTATTTAGTCACAAGCTGTTGTTAATACTCTTCATTAATTCATTGTTTATATAATACCCAAAGCCTGTAATTTCGTCACTTGGCCTTTGGTGTTGCCCCTTTCTTGTAGGCACAAATAAGGCCACATGCCAGAGCAGGAAGGCCATCAAATAAAACAAGATTTTAGTCCATTGAAATAATTAATTGAATGTAAGGGTTAAGGGTGATTTAAAGTGTAATATCATATGTACTATCTGTATTTACAATCTGATCCATGCTACAAAGATGAGGACTCAGGGGAGTTAAGAATTCAGAATCTCGGAAAAAAGACACTGGTGACTACATGACTAGAAAAGTCCTGGGGACTTGTTGTCTCCACCAGGCCGAAGGCATGGGGAGAGAGTATGTTTTGCACTCCGTCCGTGTGTCCGTCCTTCCTTCCTTCCGTCCTTCCGTCCGTCTGTGAACAGCTAATCTCCGGCACCGTTAACCCGGGCGATGCCAAACTTTGCACACACACTCCCTGGATGCCAACGATGAACCTCTGCCCCACATTTTCCAGAACGGCCTGTTATAGCGCCACCATGAGGCAGCTTTTCACATTTTGTACCTAAAACTGCACCGATCTGCGTGAAATGTTGCATGCACACTCCCTAGAGGCCAAGGACAAACCTTTTACCTGCATTTTCCGCATCTGCCTTTTATAGCGCCACCAGGAGGCCGACTTTTGTAAAACACATTTTTTGATATTACTCCTCCAGATTCTGTCCAAAAATCTCACAAATCGTTACACAGTATCTCTATGGTCATGTGCTCAAGTCGGATCTGTCTGATATTTCATATTCCATCCTAATTGGCTATAATTGGCTTTCACAGTTTGCAAGATTGCCCCGTTTTGAACAATAGCCTCAAATCATGAACGCAGCATGCAATTTACGTGAAATCTTTCACACATTTTCTTACTAGGCTGAGGAATATATCCCACCCTTTTCACATTGGCCTGTTATAGCGCCACCAACAGGTTGATTTTTGCAAAACACATTTTTGGAACAAAATGCATCAAATCGGTACACATGATCTCTGTAGTCATGTGATCAAGACGAGTCTGTTGGATTTCTCAGATTGTACACTGATTGGCTAAGATTGCCTTCCAAAGTTTTCAGGAGTGGCCCGTTTTGTACAAAATGCTGCACATGTCCTGCTCATCCAGAATTCTATCCTCAGAGATGCTATGAGTGATCTGGCTCTGCATTTCCTCAACAAAATGAAGGAAAAAAAATCCTCCTAAACATTTTGCCAAACATCACACACACTCCTATCCTCCTGGTGGAGACCTGTGCCCGGAAGGGCACTTTTTCTAGTTTACATTGTGGTCCTACAGACCTACCGTAATGTATTTAATTCATCAACATAGCATAAAAAAGTGTCGGGAGTGAATGTGGGAAAATTGAGTTTGCCTCCCTTTGTTGTCTCCTGATTATTTTCAGACCTGTTTTGAAAGAAGCCAGTGATCAAAATGTTTTAAGGGATGGTGTCGGGACATTCCACAATTTGGTGACAGAGTAGTAGAATGAGACTTTCCCCATGTTTGTTCTATAGATGAGTCAGTGGTACCAGATCGCTGGAAGAGATTAGAGAATGGCACTTTGTGCATGCGTGTGTGTCTTTGCATGTGCACGACAACGCTTGTATTGTTGCTATTCCCAGTGTGTGCAGTGGGACATGAATGATGTCCGCCACTAGCGCTGACCTGTCATCTCGCCCTATGGACGTGTGACTGATCCACGTGCACCCAAGCACAGCAGAGTGCCAGTGGTGTCAAGTAACTAAGTATATTTACTCAAGTACTGTGTTGTACTGTACTTAACTGGAGTATTTCCATGTTTCAGTATTTTTGAGTGGTGCAACCACTCCAAGGAACAGCAATGTCCGTGTTAATCTACCTATATGTGACTGTGTGACTATGTGACTATGAGTACCAGTAGGGGCAAAAGTGGCGCTGTTGTGCCAGAAACAGAGAGAGAGAGATAGTGCTGCACTGTTGCCTGCTAATGAGAGAGAGAGGGGGGGGGGGGGGGGGGGGAGTTGCACCACTCAGTTCACACGGGTGTGATTTTTATTTACATCTCAGATTCAAATATTGTTGTTACTTTTCAGATTGTGCTTATCATTACAACACATTAACATTAACCACTTCAGCAGTAGGCCTATATGCATTTCGGCCATTTGAAAATAGCCGATCTACAAGCACACAATTTGTTGGGATGCAACGCATTGTGAGCTTGTACATTTGGCATTAGTTAGATTTTTGTGTTTTTGTCGCATTCCTAAGCCAATCATTTGATGAACACTGGACTCAAAGTGTGTGTGTGTGTGTGTGTGTGTGTGTGTGTGTGTGTGTGTGTGTGTGTGTGTGTGTGTGTGTGTGTGTGTGTGTGTGTGTGTGTGTGTGTGTGTGTGTGTGTGTGTGTGTGTGTGTGTGTGTGTGTGTGTGTGTGTGTCAGGGGTGGTTTTCAAGCAGGACCCAAATGCAAGGAAGTCGGGATCTTAGAAGTCTTTATTCAAACAAAGACCTGCAGTAGCGCAACACTAGCAAACATATAACAGACTAGGAACTCAGGGTGACAATACAATAATCCAACAGAGAACACAACCAAACACAGGGCTTAAATAGG
The DNA here is from genome assembly GCF_951216825.1 of Electrona antarctica. Lineage (NCBI taxonomy): Eukaryota > Metazoa > Chordata > Actinopteri > Myctophiformes > Myctophidae > Electrona > Electrona antarctica. The sequence goes on along the minus strand of NC_136804.1, from coordinate 18,877,454 downwards.
CACAAGATTAACAGGACACAGTGAACTCAAATCAAATCAACACAAGGATTGGCTGGGGAAAACAAGACACAGGTGAAACAAAGAATCAAAAATCAGGGAAGAGGAGACAAGGCAGGAAACTACTACAAAAGGAGGACAGGAACCACAAAAGCATCACTTCAAAATAAGATTCAGGAACACTACACAACACACAGAAGGCAGATCCTGACAATACCCCCCTTCAAAGGGGCGGATCCCCAGACGCCCCAAAAAAACAACAAACGGGAGGTGGTCAAGCGGAGGGACCAGGGCACTGCACTGAGGGACTGGACTGAACTGGAGGGACAGGGCAAGACAGAGGGGGCAGGGCGGAAACAGAACTGGACTAGAGCAAAGAGCCAGGGGCTGGGGATGACTGACCAATACAGAACAAAGAGAAGGACAGAGGACACTGGGAAGGAAAAGGTGACAAGAAACGGGCAGAAAAGAGACAAGACTGAGTAGGAATCACGCACACAAGCAATCAAGAAGACGCCCACAAGGGCAAAGACATCCAAACAGGCATCACACAACTAGGTGAAAAGCAGACAAACTACAAGGAACCAGGAAAACACTGCAGGCTACAGACATTCCACAGGACAGACAAAGAGAGACAGCGAAACGCACAACCATACAACCGGAATCACATTGAAAGACAAGTGGGAAAACATACAGACAGACATGCAGATAGGCACATAGACAAGCAGACAGGCATCAACTCAGACAAACCAACAGACAAACAGAGTAACTGACACACAGGCAGGCAAGCGGACAAACAGGTGATCTCACACAACATCAGGCGGGAACGAAGGTTAGAGGGTAGACAGGAGGACTGGGGGGTAGACAGACGGACTAAAAGACTAGCAGACAAACTAGCAGACACACAGAGAGGGAGACAGGCAGACAAACAGAAAGGGAGAGCTGTAGGCAGACCAAGCGAACCCTCCACCAAAGGGCAGGACATTTCAGAACGGAACAGAGGAGGCTGGCAAGAGGAAGTAGCTTGGGGAACAAAGGGGCTGGCATACTGGGACACAGGGGAGAAAGGCTGCAAACCTGGGGAAGAAAGGTGGCCAGGGACAGGGCTAGAAATGGGACTATGAGCAGTGCTGGGTCTAGGGCAAAGAGGCTGAAGAGGGCTGGGACATAATGGCTCTGTAGAGCATGGGGTCAAAGGCTCAGGAGGACATGGAGACAGGGACTGGGGTAGCGGACACTGAGACAGGGGCATAGGGGGAGAAGAACATTGGTCAGGTGGTTGAAGGGGTACTGGGAGAACACAACAGGCCTCACATGGCTGGGGAAACACTGGGAGGACAGAACATGAGTCTGGTGGCTGTGGGGACACTGGAAGCACAGGACAGCGTTCCAGTGTCAGTGGGGACACTGGGAGGACAGAGCAAGGGTCTGGTGGCTCGGGGGACACTGAGAGGGCAGAACAAGAATCTGATGGCTGTGGGGACAATAGGTGCACAGAACAAGGGTCTGGTAGCTGGGGAAACACTGGGAGGTCAGAACAGGAATCTGGAGGCTGAGGGGACACTGGGAGAACAGAACAGGAGTCTGGTGGCTGAGGGAACACTGGAAGGACAGAACAGGGTTCCGGTGTCTGTGGGGACACTGGGAGGGCAGAACAAGGGTCTGTTGGCTGGGAGGACACTGAAATGGCAGAACAAGGGTCTGGTGGATGTGGGGACACTGAAATGGCAGAACAAGGGTCTGGTGGCTGGGTGGACACTGAAATGGCAGAACAAGGGTCTGGTGGCTGTGGGGAAACTGGGTTTGGTTCAACAGCGACAACCAGAGGCAGTTCAGAATGTTCAACGGGGTTTTCAGCAGGGTAAAGGGACAGGGTTCCTGGCAGACTGTTAACAGAGACAGCCAACAGGATGTCTGGCCGGGCATCGGCATAGTCCGCTGGCAGAGCATCGGCGAGGAAAGTTGATGAGGATACAGGCACGACGTCGGTGATGGCGACGACCGGGTAAACATGTGGAACACAGGCGGGGGCAGCCGACGAGGGCACAGACGGGACAGAGGCGGGGACAGACGAGGACACAGACTGGACACAGGCGGGGACAGACGAGGGCGAAGACAGGACAGAGGCGGGGACAGATGAGGACACAGACTGGACACAGGCGGGGACATACGAGGACACAGACTGGACATAGGCGGGGACAGACGAGGACACAGACTTAAAAGCGGGGACAGACAGGATGTTGGCAGGAACAGCCAACACAATCTCAGGCAAAACTGGGGGCAGAGTCACTGTAGCGCTGGGCAGCAGTGGAGCCTCTTGAACACTGGGCAGTGACACACACTGGGCACTGGGTAGCAAGGACTCCAAGGCGCTGGGCAGCGAAGCATCCAGGACTCTGGGCAACAGGGAGCGTTGGCGGCATCGGAAACCCTGGCGCTCACGCCCCCTTCTGGAGGTCCCACGGATTCCCCTGAACACGACCAAACGAGACCCCTCAAATGGGTCTTGGGCTGGAGTCGGCTCAGGGTAGACGGGTACGGAGTCATTACAGACAGGATCTGGGAACTTCACGGAACAGGCAGGTGTAGGGAGGGCCAACGAAGTGCAAGGCTGCAGAGTGTCAGCGGCACTGGACACAGTGACGCTGGGCAGCGCGGGGACGCTGGGCAGCACGGGGACGCTGGGCAGCATGGTCACGGGCTCGGAGGCGCTGGGCAGCACGGGCTCGGTGGTGCTGTGCAGCACGGGCTCGGTGGCGCTGGGCAGCACGGGCTCGGTGGCGCTGGGCAGCACAGGCTCGGAGGCGCTGGGCAGCACAGGCTCGGAGGCGCTGGGCAGCACAGGCTCGGAGGCGCTGGGCAGCACGGGCTCGGAGGCGCTGGGCAGCACGGGCTCGGAGGCGCTGGGCAGCACAGGCTCGGTGGTGCTGGGCAGCACGGGCTCGGGTACACTGGACACTGGAGAACCAAAAACTCTTCTCAGCTCTGTTGTGAAAGAGGTGTAGCTGGAGCAAAACCCTTGTTCCTCCTCCCATGCATCAATAGCCCAGGATAGGGCCTCTCCTGTGAGCATGTATCTCACATAAGCCAGGCGGGAATGTTCATTGGAGAAGGCAGATACCTGGTCCTCAAAAACTGCCCAACACTGGGCAAGGAAAGAGTCACATGTCTCAGGGTAACCTCCATAACGTTCAGGGTGAGGAACATGGAGCCCCTGGGTAGGCAAGGCATGGGCAGGAGTCAGAGATGTCAGAGTACAGGCATGTGTCACAGGTGTGAGCACTGACAGACCTGGGCTTACTAGTGGCTTGCTCCAAACTGCTGGCATCTTGAAAAATAAAAAACAAAACTCTTCCTGCTGGGTCCGACGTGGTTGGATTATTCTGTCAGGGGTGGTTTTCAAGCAGGACCCAAATGCAAGGAAGTCGGGATCTTAGAAGTCTTTATTCAAACAAAGACCTGCAGTAGCGCAACACTAGCAAACATATAACAGACTAGGAACTCAGGGTGACAATACAATAATCCAACAGAGAACACAACCAAACACAGGGCTTAAATAGGCACAAGATTAACAGGACACAGTGAACTCAAATCAAATCAACACAAGGATTGGCTGGGGAAAACAAGACACAGGTGAAACAAAGAATCAAAAATCAGGGAAGAGGAGACAAGGCAGGAAACTACTACAAAAGGAGGACAGGAACCACAAAAGCATCACTTCAAAATAAGATTCAGGAACACTACACAACACACAGAAGGCAGATCCTGACAGTGTGTGTGTGTTCAAATTAAGATTAGCCAATTATTTGACCCCCTTTTTCTCCCCAATGTAGTCGTTATGCCATACACATTTGTGTTGTCACTGCTGTTGTATCCTACTGACTCAACTGTCAGAGTGACCTTTCAAGTCACTCACTTTCACTCAAACATACTGTAAGTGCCCAGCTTCTGTGTGCGTGTGTGTGTGTGTGTGTGTGTGTGTGTGTGTGTGTGTGTGTGTGTGTGTGTGTGTGTGTGTGTGTGTGTGTGTGTGTGTGTGTGTGAGAGTGTGTGTGTGTGTGTGTGTGTGTGTGTGTGTGTGTGTGTGTGTGAGAGTGTGTGTGTGTGTGTGTGTGTGTGTGTGTGTGTGTGTGTGTGTTTTTTTCTCGTTACGCTCTCTACCACTTAACCGCATGAATCTATAGTGTCCCTATTCTGGACCATTGTGTAGACAAAGGTCAACAAAGTACATACCTGTATACAATTTAAGTGTAACCCAATTTTCTTACATGATTTCGCTGCAAAAATGTTCATCATGTTGTAGGCTGGAAAAGAGGCCTTTTCTCTCTCATTTCTCTGTCTTTTATTTTAGTTTAGTGTCCCCGAAGGGCAGATTTGGTTGCAGCGGCAAAGACATCAGTACATCAAACAATACAAATAAAAACATAATACAGTACACATGGCAGATACCAAAAAATTACAGTAAAGTGCACATTGACCATGAAGTGCAAGTGCAGTTGCTGAACTATAATCGGCAACATAATCTGCATAGATTACACTATGAAACGTAGCAATGTAAATGGTTATTTTCAACTGCTGTTGCATTAAACAAAGTGATCAATTCTAATTGGAATAATAAAGCTACAGTAATATAGATTATCCAGAGTTTGCACATAGACCACCCTGTAAAGGTGTTTGCACACTGGTGCATTTTTTCGTCCGGAAAAGGACATACATTTGTAAAAAATAATAATAATAATAATAAATCAACTTCACTATTTCACTACTTCACTACTGCTGCCAAATATTTCGTCCATACAAAGTTTTTGCGGACCGGGGTCGATTTTATCCGTTTTCCGCTGCTGTCTAGTGGGGTGTTGATGACAGGCTGACAGCCAGTGATAGCCTATACTTACTACTTTCAGATCCGCAAAACGCAGCGGAAAAAACGCACCTGTGTGCCTTGTGGAGGCATCTGCTCGTATTGTAGGCACAGCGTAATGTGGCGTGTCGTGTAAATGCTGCTGCCCAACAGACTAGTGTGACAAAGACACCGAACCAAAGATAAACTCAAGATCCAGTGACCCCCAGCCAGACCTATATGTGTACAACCACGTGTCTGCACATTCAGACAATATTCAGGCAAGCACACGCGCACACAGCCCCACTCAAGCATACAAAAGCATAAATATGCATGCATGCAGTCACGTTGCACGTGTGCACACACAACCATGCACTGACCATACATAAAAGGAAGTATATGACAATAAAAGCATTGGCTAATAATGTCTCCTTTATCCACGATGAGTCACATGTCACATATCCGTATTTTTACTCGGTGCATTTTTGCAGTGGTGGTACAGTACTTAAGTACAGTATTTAAGCACTTATTTCCATTTTCCGATCCACTCCACTACATCTCCGAAGCAGATATTGTAGTTTTTACTCCTACTACTACTACTACACTATAATTATTTGAAAAGTTTAGGCTACTGCTAGTTACTTTTTAGATTCTTGCAAAACTTAAAATTAACCATTTTTCTGTTACCACTGCTCTTCTGTGTGACCTCTCTAGTCTCTAGTCATGCTGCATGTGGTCATGTGTCAAGGCTGTTTGTGATGAACCACTGTGCCCGCTAATATCATCTTCTGCCTTTTTTTCCCTTTTTTTGTTAGCCATGATTGATTTCACAGTCACCCCTTGTGAATTGTGCTTGTCGCTGGGCTCTAACAGTACTAGTGTAGCCAAGGTCTGTGTTCTTGTTCCATGCATGTGCCCTGGTGCGTGTGCGTGTGCGTGTGTGTGTGTGTGTGTGTGTGTGTGTGTGTGTGTGTGTGTGTGTGTGTGTGTGCGTGTGCGTGCGAGCGAGCGAGCGAGAGAGAGACATAACGGTGTGTTTTGAGAGAGCGTGACCTATTGGTATAAAAGTATGACCTTTAACACAAAGAAGGTCATCTTGTATAGCAATTGTACTGGGCTTAAATCTCACCTCAGGATATTATATAAATGTATTTGAAAGGGTTATTTGTTAAACGTTCCGGTCCTTTCCGACTGCACAATGTATGTTGCTTCATGGTCGTCTTGTGATCCATTTTTCTTCAGCAAGCATCTATTCTATATACATATCATTCCACGCGGTGCATACATTCGGCACACGTGGCGGGTTCGTCGCGCATAGCCACACGCCGGCATAGTCATGAGATATGCTCAAGACAATTGAATCAAACATGGTTAAAATGGAGTTTGAAGTTGACAATGGGTGTATATACAGTAGGAAGGGAGTTTCCTCGTAGAAGAAGATCTGATATAATGAATATCAAATATCCAAATATTGAATCAAGCACATTAAAAACCTAAGTAACACACAAAAGCCTAAGTAAACATTAAAGTGGGATTGTGACTACTGCAGTGGTACTGAAAGGACCATGGTGGTCTAACACACAAAGGCCTAAGTAAACATTAAAGTGGGATTGTGACTACTGCAGTGGGACTGAAAGGACCATGGTGGTCTGGGATTGTGACTACTGCAGTGGGACTGAAAGGACCATGGTGGTCTGGGATTGTGACTACTGCAGTGGTCCTGAAAGGACCATGGTGGTCTAACACACAAAGGCCTAAGTAAACATTAAAGTGGGATTGTGACTACTGCAGTGGGACTGAAAGGACCATGGTGGTCTGGGATTGTGACTACTGCAGTGGGACTGAAAGGACCATGGTGGTCTGGGATTGTGACTACTGCAGTGGGACTGAAAGGACCCTGGTGGTCTGGCATGTTTAGCTGATTGACTACGACTCACTCGATACTTGACAGTACAGTACTGCTGATCTTTTCCAAAGCATCCCGTGGTTTGTTTGATTTTGGAGGAAGCCATTGTATTCAGTTTATTTCAGAATTGTTACATCTAATTGCAGAGACTAATCTAATTGCAGAGAAGAGTAATCCAACACTTTGTCATTGTGCTATCATTGCATTATTTTTCTGTCCGTCATTGTTACATTTATGTTACCAGTGCATATTAATCAATTAATTAAAGCACATGTTGACTTGAAAGAAAGATCCCAGCCAAAAAAACAGTTGCAGGATAGAATCCAAGATCTTGAGAGGATCTTCGATATTTGACTGAGATGACAACAGGGCTAATGTTATGAATGGTAAATGGTGCATTTATATAGCACCTTTATCGAAGGCGCGTTACAGTACATAGATTGTGCATTACATTCACGCATTCACACACACATTCATACACCGATGGCAGCAGAAACCATGCAAGGCACCAACCAGCACATCAGGAGCAATTAGGGGTTCAGTGACTTGCTCAAGGACACTTCGACACTAACTCTGGGGGAGCCCGGGTTGGAACTGGCAACCTTGCGGTTGCCATCCGGCAGTAGACAGTCTATTTTACAGTGTAAAATAGAGGCATTGTTGCTGTGCAATCTACATTTCACTGCCACGAGGTCACATGCCTCTCCATTCAAACCCTCCATGTTCGCTCATCACTGTAAACCCGTGACCTAAAACTGTATGCAACAAAAGATTTAATGCACGTACAAAACGCAACAAGGCAAACACAATAGCCTCCGATTGAGATCTAATGTGATTTCACACTACTTGAGTTGGCACAGAGATTTAATTTACAGCCACTGATATCTGCACTGACTAGGGGGCACAGATTCAGGGAAGGGGGAGAGGAGATGGGGATGTTGTGGTTGGGCAGGGGGGGTTGCTGAGGGGGCTTCCTGTCAGGAATTGTATCACCACATGTGTGTGTTCTGTGTTTATGCTGTCGCTCTGTCCAAAGGAATTAGTTGTGTCCTCTTCCAGAAGAGAGAGAAAGAGAGAGAGAGAGAGACAGAGAGAGAGACAGAGACAGAGAGAACGGTGGGGTTGTGCGTGTGTGTTTGACAGTATGGTTTAATATTATAATAAACGTAATTTATACAGCACATATAAAAACGTGTGGGCCCATGCGGTGTAAGGCGTAAGGCTGCTCGCCCAGACCGTGTCCTCAAATCATGTGCAGACCAACCAGTGGTAATGTTTATGGATATGTTCAACCTCTCCCTCTCCCAGGCTGTCCCCACAGGCTTGAAGATTTCCGCCATTGTACTGGTCCCCAAGCATTCCAAGGTAGCATTTCTGAAATACTGGAGACCATGTAGCCCTTACCTAAATTGTCAGCAAATGCTTTGAGAGTTTGGTGAACGTTTGTTCCATGCTGCCATGCCACGCTGCACCCATGGCAATTTGCATATCGACGACGCCAATTGCCATGGCTCTTCACACAGGCCTCTCTCACCTAGAGATGAGGAACAGCTGTGTGCAAATGCTGTTGGTGAACTACAACTCAACGCATTTGAACAGTTCCTGCCAAGCTCAACACAAAGCTCAGAGAGCTGACCGTGTGCAGCTGGCTTCCTGTCGGGCTGTCACCAGGTGATGAATATGGGCAACATTACATCAGACCCTCTAACCGTGGCGCTCCGAGTCGTCTCCTCTACTCCCTGCACACGCACGCACGCACGCACGCACGCACGCACGCACGCACGCACGCACGCACGCACGCACGCACGCACGCACGCACGCGCGCACGCACGCACGCACGTGAGGTGTGTCCTCATATCTTTGCTTCTGGGGGTCCCTGGAACAACATATTTTCAGATGGGGGTTGGCGGCCAATTACATATATTTTTGGGGGTTCTTGACATGAAAATGTTTGAGAACGACTGACAGAAACATGGGTTTTTCAGGATTTAGAAGGCATTTGTAGAATCGTCCTCAGGTCTAAATTGAAAAAATATACAGTTTAATTCATGATGATATGATAAGATAAGAGGTTGGGGGGGGGGGGGGGGGGTCCAGGACACATGGAGGGTGTCACCCACAAGAAGTGAGCTGTTAACCCATGTAGACTGTAGGATGTGTGGAGCTGTCCTAGCTGTTAACCCATGTAGACTGTAGGATGTGTGGAGCTGTCCTAGCTGTTAACCCATGTAGACTGTAGGATGTGTGGAGCTGTCCTAGCTGTTAACCCATGTAGACTGTAGGATGTGTGGAGCTGTCCTAGCTGTTAACCCATGTAGACTGTAGGATGTGTGGAGCTGTCCTAGCTGTTAACCCATGTAGACTGTAGGATGTGTGGAGCTGTCCTAGCTGTTAACCCATGTAGACTGTAGGATGTGTGGAGCTGTCCTAGCTGTTAACCCATGTAGACTGTAGGATGTGTGGAGCTGTCCTAGCTGTTAACCCATGTAGACTGTAGGATGTGTGGAGCTGTCCTAGCTGTTAACCCATGTAGACTGTAGGATGTGTGGAGCTGTCCTAGCTGTTAACCCATGTAGACTGTAGGATGTGTGGAGCTGTCCTAGCTGTTAACCCATGTAGACTGTAGGATGTGTGGAGCTGTCCTAGCTGTTAACCCATGTAGACTGTTGGATGTGTGGAGCTGTCCTAGCTAATCCAACCGATGGATTGCGAGGACGTGTCCTTATTCAGATCTTTTTTCTTTTTTGGGGGGTTGGCCTCTCCTTCTGCACCATACTCCTTGCTGTTGGCGCATGCGCGCTGCCGTTCACGTCCCTGTTTATACCGCTCGTATCTCCTAATCTGTGGAGTTCTCCGTGGTTTTGACCAGATGTATACTAAGCTCTTCATTTCTGACTTCAACATGCTTCTCGTTTTAAATATGAACGCAAGGGATTATCGAGCGACATTATCGTAATCATAGCGAGGTAAGCAAGCAACATTATTTCTCCCGTCTTTTTGTGCGGAACGGAAGGGGGGGGGGGGGGGCTTTCAGAGTAAAAGCTGCCATATCTGTGCGGCACCCCGAGCTGCTATTTTGAAAGAAATCCTGGCACTGATTGTGTTAATGAATCAAATTTGAATTTAGGCGGAGCCATGATTTTTGGTTGTGATAGAATTTTTACCCTCAAGTGTGTGTGTGTGTGTGTGTGTGTGTGTGTGTGTGTGTGTGTGTGTGTGTGTGTGTGTGTGTGTGTGTGTGTGTGTGTGTGTGTGTGTGTGTGTGTGTGTGTGTGTGTGTGTGTGGGGGGGGGTCCTGAGGTGAGGTGTGTCCCATTGAATTTTGCCTTTTCATGTCCTGCTACAGTATGTCCAGAGACACAGTGGCATCACAGAAGGCAGACAACATGTATACGTATACACACAGATCAACCATACGCACACACACCCACGCGCGCACACGCACGTGCACACACCAGACAACATCCAGTAGGGGGTCTGTCTTTTGAAATCAATAGAAATGTACACAGACACATGGGACATGAGCATAGCTTGTGTGTGTGTGTGTGTGTGTGTGTGTGTGTGTGTGTGTGTGTGTGTGTGTGTGTGTGTGTGTGTGTGTGTGTGTGTGTGTGTGTGTGTGTGTGTGTGTGTGTGTGTGTGTGTGTGCCTGCGTGCATGCGTGCATGCCTGCCTGCCTGCCACTGGTTGATTCAGGAGAAATGGCTTTTGTTGAGTCCCCTGTGCTATGTAACATTACAGAGTAATTACAGAGTCTGTGCTTTGTTTAGGGCATGGCTAATTATGCTGTTTGGGTTGTGCAAGGCCCTGGGGTGTGTGTGTGTGTGTGCGTGTGTGTGTGTGCGCGTGCGTGTGTGTGTGTGTGTGCGCATGTGTTCAAGAGAGGGAGAGAGAGACAGTAGTCAGTAGGAAGAGACTAATTGTGGAGGTATCGCTAACAGCACTGGGACTGTCTATGAAAGCGAAAGAGACGGATCACAAGGCTCCTTCTCATCTCTGTATGCAGATCTTGATATCACTCTTAAGTAAATCTTTGCTTTCTCTCTAAGCAAATCATACCTCATGTCATACAGTAGCTCTCATCATCTACTTAATAAATAATACATTCATATATTAAATTAAAATGAAAACATTTGCTTTCAGTCATATTATGACGGAAAGTGACGTGTGGGAGATCAGCAGAATCTTCTTTTTTTTTATCCAAAGAGCCTCATCCTTCAGTGTGCGAGTCACTACTTTTTTCTTTATGGACTTTCATGCTGTCCTCTCGCACCTGTTTCAGTCTTATACAGTAGTAAGCGTTTAGTTTAGAGCGCAAACTTCCCTATAGCTCATTGGGCCCGGTTGGTTACATTTGTTCAATCTGAGTTGAATTGAACATACATGATTTGACAGTGTGATTGATAGAGGAGGAGAGAAGGTCATATACTGTCATACTGTCAGCCCCCCAGCCCAGCAAGCCATTCATACAGCAGTATATCTGAGTGAGTATCAGCATGTCTCACAATCGCATTAATCCATTTAGGTGATGAACAGCAGCGATTTGCACATACAATAACACTCAAGAAAAGGCCCCCATTCTGCCCTTCATTTGTGTAATTCCCATTATTTCATGTTGACACGGACCATGGCTAAGCAAAGTAGAGATGGCATAATTCATAAGGACCCTGGGTCTGAATAGCAGTGGCCATCTCTCGAAGAGCGAGACCGCAGGCAGGCTATTCAGACACGTCCTTGTCCCCCTGCCCACGCCATTGTAATAAATATTGCAATGTTGCAGATGCATCATTTTCTCCTGCTAAATTATTCTCACACAATGAACGCTTCAGAACAATGAGTTTTGGACTCAATGGTTACATTGTTATTTTGTTTTTACGTGGCCGTGTCATTCCTGCTTGGAAATCCAAAATGCATTTCATTATTGTTAACGTTGTTACAATAATGTAGTGAATGGGAGATGAGTAGTAAGGGTCCAACACAAGGCCAGTACAGGGTTGTCATTGTAGGTGATCAGGGCCAAATAGAGCGTTAATGACAATCAAAGGACAGTAAGTGAAATGTAATGGATGTTTATGAGTCATATCTCATGAATATGAATTCAAATCAAATCAAATCAAATCAAATTTATTTATATAGCACATTTAAAAACAACTCTCATTGTACCAAAGTGCTTCACAAGGCAGAATATAGTGGAATACAATACAATACAATAAAATGCAATACAATACAATTCAGTGTGGAAGACGTCAATAGTAAAAAATAAAAATAAAAATAAGGATCTAATCTAAAAAGGAAAGGTGCAAGATCATGTCGGTGGTGCAAAGGCTTGTGAATATAAAAATGTTTTAAGTTGTGATTTAAAAGACTCAACGGAGGGCGCAGACCTAACGGCGAGGGGAATGTTGTTCCACAGTGTGGGGGCTGCGACAGCAAAGGCGCGGTCGCCCCTGAGCCTCTTTTTGGTGTGCGGAACCCCTAAGAGACCCCTGTCAGCTGACCTGAGGGTCCTGGTAGAGGGGGGGTAGGATAGGAGGTCGGTGATGTAGGAGGGGGCCAGCCCATTAAGGGCTTTGTATACAAACAGGAGGGTTTTGAACTGGATTCTGAACCGGACCGGCAGCCAGTGGAGAGAGGCCAGGACAGGGGTGATGTGATCTCTCTTCCTGGTGCTGGTCAGGAGTCTGGCTGCTGCATTTTGAACAAGTTGTAGACGGGACAGGGATGACTGACTAATCCCAGTGTAGAGGGCATTACAGTAGTCTAACCGGGATGATATTAGTGCGTGGATGACTATTTCAAGGTCGTGTGTGGAGAGAAATGGTTTGATTTTGGAGATGGAGCGGAGGTGAAAGAAACTGGATTTGACTATTGCATTAATTTGTTTATCGAATTTAAACGCGGAGTCAAAAAAGACTCCTAGGTTTTTGGCATGGGGTTTGACAGAAGTGGAGAGGGTGCCAAGATTGTTTTGGATTTGAGTAATGGAATCAGGTGGACCAAATAGTACGACCTCAAACTTGCTGTCATTCAGTTGGAGATAATTTTGTGCCATTTAATGTCAGTAAGGCAGTTATTTAAGTTGGTGAGTGTGGAGTGGTCATTGGGTTTCAAGGGGAGGTAGAGTTGAGTGTCGTCTGCGTAACAATGAAATGAGATGTTATATTGTCGGATAATTTGGCCAAGGGGGAGCATATATAGGGAGAACAAGATGGGGCCTAGGATGGAGCCTTGGGGGACTCCGCAGGAGAGATTGGCGGGGGTAGAGGAGAAGCTGCCCATGTTTACGGCGAAGCTTCTATCCTTAAGATAGGATTCAAACCAGCGCAGGGCTGTATTGTGAACCCCAACATGGGACTGCAGGCGTTGCAGCAAAATAGTGTGGTCCACCGTGTCGAACGCTGCGCTGAGGTCCAACAGCAGTAGGACAGCGCAGTCCCCAGCATCAGCAGAGAGGATTAGGTCATTGTGGACCTTCAGAAGAGCGGATTCTGTGCTGTGGTGGGTTTTAAAACCTGACTGAAAATTTTCCATGATATTGTTTTGCTGGAGATATGGCATTAACTGAGTGAGAATTACTTTTTCGAGTAGTTTGGACATGAATGGTAATTTGGAGATGGGTCTGTAATTATTGGGCAGGGAGGGGTCTGAGTTGGGTTTTTTCAGGAGGGGTTGAACTATTGCGTGCTTAAAGCAAGTCGGAACTGTGCCAGTGACCAAGGAGCTATTAATTATTGCGAGGATACTGGGACCAGCGGTCTCAGCGACCTCTTTCAGGAGGGCAGAGGGGACAATGTCTAGTTGGCAGGTGGCAGGTTTCATGGTAGAGATGATCTTGATAATGGTGGGGAGTGTGATGGGAAGGAAGCTGTGAAATGTGGAGGTACAGACTGATGGGGTCAATAGGTCAGTGGGTGGGGGTATATTCTGTCTAATGTTGTTGACTTTGGTGAGGCGTACACATGCGCATGTGTATGCCTCATCTATTATATGTCTGTGTACATTCTGCATGCACACTGTACCAATATGAGGCTACACAATTAGGGTTGGGATCCGTTTAAAGATTCCGGTTCCTCGACAATTCCCTCTTGATGGTCTGATTCCTTAAACGATCCCTTTGACAATTCCTATATATTTAATAAAATCACACTCGTGTGAAGTGAGGGTCGCTCTTATCACCATACAGTACATCATCATACATCACATTCCGTGCTCCGCCAATCAAATCATCACAAATGTCGTTCCGGCCAATCACTTTTGGCGTCTTCACTTTTCTGCCCTCACTTTTATCCTCAATATGTACTTTGCTCAGCCCATCAAATCATCGCTATGGGGTGATCAGCCAATCATCAGCCAATGTTTGTGTTCACACAAACGCTCAAAGCTGGGCATCGGAGGGGCTAGCGCCCCTCAAAAATGTATACTGAATTTAATTTTCACTTTCATTTTGGATAAAGACAAATTCAATCATACATACAGTAGGCCTATAGCATAAATATTATTGAAGTGGCTCTCAAAGTGATTCCAGGGACCCTCTGGGTTACCTGAGGGGCTTCCAAATGGACCCTTACAGGTCTGTAAACTCTGTGAGTGTACACATGGAACCACATGGACCTGTTACTTTTTTACATCTCAGAGTTATGGTGTTCCTTCCTTGAAATTGAAAAGTTTGAGCAGTGAGCACCCCTGACAGACTGTGACAGTGTAATAATCCCTTTTTTTCCGGAAAGGGTTCCAAATGAACCGATTCCAATTCCCCTGGTTCTTGTGAAGGTATGTGACATAAGACAAACAAGCGTGCGTGCGTGCGTGCGTGCGTGCGTGCGTGCGTGTGTGTGTGGAAGAAGAAGCGGCGTCCACGTGAACTTGGTATGTACACACTGTATCTGTGAGTGTACAGTGTATCTTGTTTGTGTCTGACTGTCAACGCTATGCAGCAGCCATGAGTAATGTGATTAAGTGGAGGAGATGTGGTACAATTCTGTGTATGTGTATGTGTGTGTGTGCGTGTGCGTGTGCGTGTGTGTGTGTGTGTGTGTGTGTGTGTGTGTGTGTGTACACGTATACGTGTATGCATGCCGAGATGGCCTCTATTAATTTGATGAAATGGGAGCAGACTACAACATTGTACCTCTCACAGCTGTTGCTACACACACACACACACACACACACACACACACGCACACACTCTTGTTTGTCTTATGTCACATACCTTCACAAGCACCCCTTTACCACCTTCCACAGAAACCCTGGCAGACACGCACACGCACACACACACACACACACACACACACACGCATGCATGCATGCATGCATGCATGCATGCACACACACCTCATGTGACCCCCTATTGCTCAGACCCCCCGCTATGCCCCACAGTAGCAGATGAGTTGGTGGGTGTCCAATCCCCTGCTAACCACACTGGCCACAGCTGCAGTAACAACTATATAACTGTGGCCCTATATGTATTCATTTATGACTACATCCTGTACAAATGTTGCTTCTCTGGAGATTTATTTGACAGTATTCAAATAATGAATAATTTCAGCCACAACAACGTCTGAGCTCTAATTCTTAGATCACCTATATTTTGGTGCGTGACACTGGATCGCAACCAAGTGTAAGTCATAGTCCATATAGTCCAGACAATATATCTTTGAGTGGGCAAAAACATTAGATATTAAATTGCTTATAGGATCAGTACAAGTACATTGATAAATGGTAGCCCTTCCACAGGAGTAGCTTTTCATACGTATCCGACATTTTGTTATTTCCACCCTATTAGCGTTATTAGACAGCTCTGGCTAAAGGGCAAACATTCAACAGAGGTTCACCCCCCTGGAAGGAAGGAGCCCTGCAGAGCATTTCACAGATTCCAACATGATGTCCATCAGGCGTCACTCACAGAGCTTTCTGAGTCCTCATTCACCCTTATTGTACTGTAGCTGTTCCAAGTCTATACCTGGATGCTCTCTGAAGCCAAGCATGCTCTTTCAGCTTTCTGGATGTTCTGGATGCATCCAAGAGGGTTAAGGTTAGGGTACTAATAGGTCCCTATTTTCGTTCGTGCCTTACCCCTTATCCATAAACTTCTTTTTGAAAAAACATATTGAAATAGTTCAAATGGTGGTTCGACCCTGGCCGGCATTACAGTTGGTCACAATAGCAGTGTGTAGGTACAGGTCAGCACCCCTCCCTTTGTCTCCATTGTATCCTGCCTCTAATCCAATCAAGTCGGAGTATGTCTGGTCAGATGCTTTCAGTCAGTTGTTTGGCGATGGAAGTTGCTGTGTGTGTGTGTGTGTGTGTGTGTGTGTGTGTGTGTGTGTGTGTGTGCGTGTGTGTGTGTGTGTGTGTGCGTGCGCGTGTGTGTGCGTGTGTGTGCGCGTGCGCGCGTGCGTGCATTCTATCCTCACATGAATACTGTATCTCAATTTCTATCTCTGTGTTCCGTTGTATCCTCAGTGAATTTGATGTATTTGTGTGTGTGTGCTTCCTGTCTTCTGACCTGGACAGATGATTTTTATTATTAGTTGTGTGTGACAGTGTATGTCTGCAGATTGTTTGCAGATGTTTGGAATTAGCCTACATTATGAATGGAACTGATGAACTTAACTTTCCCTCGCCACTCATACAAATGCTCTCAGATAAATGCAATGAGACCCTGGATGTGCCAACCTTTAAACTACAACAATAGAATGAAAGGTATTTTGGTATATCCTCCCGACATTGATTCAGTACCCGAGTACTAAAAATGGTAATAATGATCATTTTTGCTCAATAATGAGATCACGGTTATTTATCACAAATGATTATATGAAATGAAATGCTTTAGCTGTACTTGAACATTTGAACCTTGAGGGAAACCTCACACTTTCATAGACGTAGGTCTCCATTTTCGTCACCGCTAAACCCCTTATCCCTAAACTTTTTTGCCTTTTTTGACAATTTTGCAAAACATTTTTGAATATTTAAAATGGCCAGTCCACAAGCTCACAACATGTCAATGTAGATTGGCTAGTTGAACTAATCAAAAATGTTTTTCAAAATAGTAAAAAAGGAAAAGAAGTTTAGGGATAAGGGGTTTAGTGGTGACGAAAATGGAGCCCGTAATGTATAAAGAAGTCTTTAAAAAAAAAGCCTTTATTGATAGATCAGGGGTTCTCAACCCGTGGGTCGCGACCCCTCGGGGGGTCGCCAAATTATTTTAGGGGGTCCCCAAATTATTTTCAATTTTTTTTTATATATATATATATATATTTTTTTTTTTTTTTTTTTTCACGAGAGAGAGAGAGAGCGAGAGAGAGAGAGAGAGAGAGAGAGAGAGAGAGAGAGAGAGAGAGAGAGAGAGAGAGAGAGAGAGAGAGAGAGAGAGAGAGAGAGAGAGAGAGAGAGAGAGAGAGAGAGAGAGAGAGAGAGAGAGAGAGAGAGAGAGAGAGAGAGACTTCATTGGGTCAGAATGTATAGTTGAGGCAGGGATTGATGGAATGATGTGCCAGGTGTGTCATATCAGCAGACGGTGTTGACAGGTATAGTCTGGGTTTCACGTAAAGCTGCTGTAAACAGGTCTGGTCAAAACAGGTCTGAACAATAGCCACCGCAAGCCTTCAAGGTCACGTGTAGGAGGAAGTTGGCGGTGTTGTCGGGACCTTCTGCATGCTTCCCATGGGAGCGCTTCCCTGGGCAAGATAATGTTCGTGCTGGGAGTGCAATGTTTTTGATTTGCCTTCCCATATGGTACAATGCTCCACTGTGCCACTACAACAATTCATTGTAAAGGCACACGGAACTTCATCTTCAGCTTGCCTCTTAACACTCCCAACGCGGATCGCGTATCAATACGTTATCAATTAATCAAACGTCGGGTGCGGATCACGTATCAATACGTTTCAATCACTTTTTTATAGAATACTTTCATTCATCTTTTTACCCACCCGGACAATGAAGAACCATCGCCCTATCATTGCTGCTTACTCCCGCTCACGTGATCAGAAAAAAAAACAAAAAACAAAAACCCCCCTCCCCTCCTGAAAACAGGAGGGCTGGCCGCTTTACGTGTAGAAGCCAGTTGAACGCTGAACGGAACGCTGCCTATTGCCTAAACACATATGCACCAGATCGGCATTGCAATGCATAACATCTGCAACACACATGGACAGATGCATGTTTCCTTCTTCATACTGTAGCGACCAAACGATCCCCGAGCCTACAATACTAGTACGAACTAACCACAGTATCGAGGGGCTGCCACGACAAGACAGTGTTCCGTTGGTGGATCACGTATCGCCATGCAGAGCCGTCATAATCGGAGATCGCTCAGACGTGTGATTGTAACGCTTTTTTATTCATTACAATTGTAGTGATAAGACCGCAATGAACGCGTCGGGGACGTAATCGACCCGGGTGTAATGTATAACGAACTTTTCCGCGACCTAAACCGTGGTGTTGTCATCTGTGGAAGTCATTTTTTCCTTCTCGTCGACATCACAGCCGGGTGACGCTTTTTTCCCCCTCCATCGCCCCCAAGCTGCATGCCCATAGCCTGGCTTGGCCAGCCTCATAGCGGGGATTCACTGAAGATTCTTCCCCGGAGGAAACATCAGTGAACCCTCGCTATGAGTCTGGCCGTGCCAGGCTAGCATGCCCAGGCATGTTCCCCTACACTAGCTTGAAAAACAAAATCAGCTGATGACAACGCGTCTCGCCGTTATACTATAGTTCTGAACCGAACGGTGGAATGGGACTTTTTATAGCCGTACGGATCAAGACTTTTGCTGCCCAATGTGCCCATGACCCCCCCCCCCCAATGTTACTGCGATCAAAACAATGAAAGCAGTGAGATAGATTAGGCGAGGCGGCAATCATCATCAAAAAGAAAGCATAGTTATGAAGGTTTATAGTCAGACATTGACAGGCAGATATAACAATAAACACAATAAATATGCTATACATCCTATACACCGAATGAAAGCCCTGAATGTGTACTTTTACGAGGAAAATAGTAAACATTGATCCCATGTACAGTTTGTCATAAATTGGATACTGGGTGGATGCACATTGCGCCCACCAGATATAACTGCAGAGAAGACATGGACCCGAACTCAATATTCACAAAATAAGGCCTATAGCGACATATAAATACTATATACCGTATGAAACAGAAGACTCTCTGCTTTCATAAGGAAAAAAATTGTACTGTAATAATAAAAAAATCACACCCCTGTGAAGTGAGCAGTGCAACTCTACTTCTCTACTTATTCACTACAGCTCGCTATATACGGACTGAGGCAGAAAGTCATGTAAACCTTTTATTTACAGTTTGGTCTGTAAACTTCTACTGTAATAATAAAAATCACACCCCTGTGAAGTGAGCGTTGCAACTGTTCTGTACTTATTCACTACAGCTCGCTATATACGGACTGAGACAAAGTCATGTAAACCTTTTATTTACAGTTTGGTCTGTAAACTTCTACTGTAATAATAAAAATCACACCCCTGTGAAGTGAGCGGTGCAACTGTTCTCTACAGTTGCACCGCGCAACTATAAAGAACAGTTGCACCGCTCACTTCACAGGGGTGTGATTTTTATTATTACAGTAGAAGTTTACAGACCAAACTGTAAATAAAAGGTTTACATGACTTTCTGTCTCAGTCCGTATATAGCGAGCTGTAGTGAATAAGTACAGAACAGTTGCAACGCTCACTTCACAGGGGTGTGATTTTTATTATTACAGTAGAAGTTTACAGACCAAACTGTAAATAAAAGGTTTACATGACTTTCTGCCTCAGTCCGTATATAGCGAGCTGTAGTGAATAAGTAGAGAAGTAGAGTTGCACTGCTCACTTCACAGGGGTGTGATTTTTTTATTATTACAGTACAATTTTTTTCCTTATGAAAGCAGAGAGTCTTCTGTTTCATACGGTATATAGTATTTATATGTCGCTATAGGCCTTATTTTGTGAATATTGAGGAGTTCACGTCCATGTCTTCTCTGAAGTTATCTGGTGGGCACAAGCTGCATTCAATAACCAATTACTGTCTAACTGTAGATGGGATCAATGTTTACTGTTTTCCTCGTAAAAGTACACATTCAGGGCTTTCATTCGGTGTATAGGATGTATAGGATATTTATTGGGTTCAATTTTATATCTGCCTGTCAATGTCTCTGACTTTAAACCATCCATAACTCTGCTCGCTGTTCAAGATAACCACTTCCAGGCAAATGCAGGTGTTGCAAAAAGGTCAATATCTCCAGAATGGAACATGGTAAAATCAAAATGTATTTTTTTAATTGAAGTGGACAAGTTCAGCTTTCTTTTGATGTAGGCGTGTGATTCTCGCTATAAGAGAACATTTTACTGTGGGCCCCCGAACAAGGCCTTTGTGCAATGTTAAACGGCAGCAACATCCAAATAGGCCTGTTGAGATCTTGCAGCAATCAAAGTGTTAACAATTGTTATTTTTATTGTATGCCCCCCCCCCCTCCCCCGACGGATTAGAAAGTGATTTTTGATTTTGAAAGTGTCATCATGTTCCTGTATCAGTTAAATGTCTTCCACCGTCCTTGTCTATATTTTACTTTCCACTTTTTCTTTCCATCTCTCTCCCATATGTATGTTCCCCTTTCTTTCTTTCTTTCTTTCTTTGTTTCTTTCTTTCAACTCTCTCACTTTCTCTCATACTTTGTCCTCGTCTATCTTGTGCTTATCTCTGTGTGTGTGTGTGTGTGTGTGTGTGTGTGTGTGTGTGTGTGTGTGTGTGTGTGTGTGTGTGTGTGTGTGTGTGTGTGTGTGTGTGTGTGTGTGTGTACGGTATGTGTATTTTTGTGTGTGTGTGTGCGTGCGTGCGTGCGTGCGTGCATGCGTGTGCACGTTCGCACACGTTTGCGCATGCATGCGTGCATGTGTGGCTGCCTGTGGTGGGTCCGTCCTGTGATCCCTCCCCTCTCCATCCATTCTCTGAGCAGTCTTTATCTTCCCAACAATCAGGCTTTATTTGTGGACACCCCAGGTCCTATGGTAACCCAGAGAGAGTGAGAGAGAGAGAGAGAGAGAGAGAGAACCCAGTCCAAACCACTCGGTACCTTACATGTCCTTGTCCACTCCCCTCCTCTCTCTCATATGCGTGCTATAAATGGACAATTGCTCGAAGTCGAAGGAGGGGGGGTATGAATATGTTCGTACTTATAGTAAAATAAATTATTAACAACTGTTAACTGTTATTTTCATCTGCTCATAATTGATTTGTCAGGACTATAGTATGAAGGGAAGGCACAGTAAAATATACGTGTTGCTTTATGTAATGCCCGGGATTCAAACTCAGGCCTCCCGCCTGAAAGTCCAACATCTTAACCACTAGACCAAAGGGATATCCCTATGGAGTTGGGGGGATATTAGACTTTTGAGGCCATCAGGCAGAGGCTCTGAGCCACTCTGCTACACATACACTCTCAGAGTTAAATTGAGAGTTTTTCTGTGAGCGATGGCCCAGAAGCATAAAGTGAATGAGCGCAGTATAGCGATGAGGTTTCAGCTTTACCCTAATCCAAGAAAGCAATATCCTCACATGTGTCCTCACAAGAGCGCCCGTCTCAGATCTGTCGGGATTGCTGTTGCGCGGCGAAGCGGCGATCGGGCCGGATCAAAAGCCACCCCCACAATGACGGCCATTGTCAGGGCCATCATGCATCGTTCCTTGCATTAGTGCTGCCGCAGCCACGGCAGTCTATTCTTTCTCAAGTGATATAAAGACGCACTGAATGGGCACATTGTTACATGGGAACTCGTGTCTATCAAATGACTAGCTTGCCAGACAATGCCCCGAATCGATGCCCCCGATGGCTGGAAGACACGAAAATAACTGCATTTTTGATTCAGAAGATTTTTCCTGGTGGTGGAGCAACAGTATGGCATATACAGTAGTTGTGCACTTTAGCTTTGCCGTGAAAATATGCACATGAGTGTGTGACACAACTGTAGGTGTCGGGTTTCGGGGACATGGTCATCCAATTATAAAAACTGTCCTGTGTAATCCATTATGGTTATTGTCATCAGTGTGTCTATGTGCCAGTTTACTGGTTACTGGCGACCTGTAGCAGATTATGTTTGTCAAACTAACATCAAGTGTTATCATATATACATAGATCAGGTAAATCTCACCATTTGGGGACATATGATTTT
>NC_136804.1:18825534-18853034 GCF_951216825.1 Electrona antarctica | reverse complement strand
TGTGTGTGTGTGTGTGTGTGTGTGTGTGTGTGTGTGTGTGCGTGTGCGTGTGCGCGTGCACATGTGCGTGTGTGTGTCTTTGGAGCTCTATAGTCTCTGTTGTTGATATTTATAGATGGAAGGTTTCTGGCATGAATGGGGAGGAGGGAAGTATAGAGGAGGAATGAATGGGGAAGAGGGAAGTATAGAGGAGGAATGAATGGGGAGGAGGGAAGTATAGAGGAGGAATGGGGAGGAGGGAAGTATAGAGGAGGAATGAATGGGGAAGAGGGAAGTATAGAGGAGGAATGAATGGGGAGGAGGGAAGTATAGAGGAGGAATGGGGAGGAGGGAAGTATAGAGGAGAAATGAATGGTGAGGAGGGAAGTATAGAGGAGGAATGAATGGGGAGGAGGGAAGTATAGAGGAGGAATGAATGGGGAGGAGGGAAGTATAGAGGAGGAATGAATGGGGAGGAGGGAAGTATAGAGGAGGAATGAATGGGGAGGAGGGAAGTATAGAGGAGAAATGAATGGGGAGGAGAGAAGTATAGAGGAGGAATGAATGGGGAGGAGGGAAGTATAGAGGAGGAATGAATGGGGAGGAGGGAAGTATAGAGGAGGAATGAATGGGGAGGAGGGAAGTATAGAGGAGGAATGAATGGGGAGGAGGGAAGTATAGAGGAGGAATGCCGTGAAGGAGGCTAGGAGGGGTGACATGGGGAGGCATAAGGAGTGTGAGGTGGAACCAAACACCTGTAGCTGCCGTGAGTAACTCCATCTGATTGCAAACGTTCTCCCTCTTGTTTGCTCACTTTTTGGTCACTTACAGTAATTCTCTCGCTTGGCCTTGCCTCCCTTTTTTCACACACGCACGCACGCACGCATGCACGCACGCACGCATGCACACTTCTTGCTGTACACTACAGCAGTGATTCTCAACCTTTCTGATATGGCAGTTTTGATATGCATTAGACCACAGACCCTTTGTATTTTGATATGCATTAGACCACAGACCCTTTGTATTTTGATATGCATTAGACCACAGACCCTTTGTATTTTGATATGCATTAGACCACAGACCCTTTGTATTTTGATATGCATTAGACCACAGACCCTTTGTATTTTGATATGCATTAGACCACAGACCCTTTGTATTTTGATATGCATTAGACCACAGACCCTTTGTATTTTGATATGTATTAGACCACAGACCCTTTGTATTTTGATATGCATTAGACCACAGACCCTTTGTATTTTGATATGCATTAGACCACAGACCCTTTGTATTTTGATATGTATTAGACCACAGACCCTTTGTATTTTGATATGCATTAGACCACAGACCCTTTGTATTTTGATATGCATTAGACCACAGACCCTTTGTATTTTGATATGCATTAGACCACAGACCCTTTGTATTTTGATATGTATTAGACCACAGACCCTTTGTATTTTGATATGTATTAGACCACAGACCCTTTGTATTTTGATATGTATTAGACCACAGACCCTTTGTATTTTGATATGTATTAGACCACAGACCCTTTGTATTTTGATATGTATTAGACCACAGACCCTTTGTATTTTGATATGTATTAGACCACAGACCCTTTGTATTTTGATATGTATTAGACCACAGACCCTTTGTATTTTGATATGTATTAGACCACAGACCCTTTGTATTTTGATATGTATTAGACCACAGACCCTTTGTATTTTGAAAGGGTGCATTTGGGTGCACCCTTTCATAAGGGTGCATTTGTTTTCCATTTGTGTACTCTTCCTCGAGCGTCGCTTGAATTTCATTGGTTATCTCCCAATCGCCCACTATCGCCGGGCGACGTCGCCCAAAAGATGAATTATTTGTATCTTTTCGGCCGACGTTCCTCCGCCCACTTTTCGACCATCGCCTGTTCGCCTGCTATCGCCTCTATCGCCAGTAGTTGCCGGGTCCCATTGACAAATAATGCACTTCCGGAAAATTCGTCTGGCTGTCGCCCGCTGTTAAAACGTACTGTAACTGTCCATCATTTAACTGGGGATCCCCTCCTCAAGGACCCCTGGGGGTCCCAGACCCCACATTGAACCAGTGGTCTAAAATGTCTGTGTGACAGCATTCCATGTGAAGTGCCATACTCCAGTTTTAGGTGATAAGGTGACCACCGAAACGATGGTTATAGTAAAAACAGAGGGATGTGTTGGGGTGAGCGGTGAGTTGCTTATCACCGCAATGTGACGTCATGTTGTAGTTTTGTCCGTGGTCACCTTATCACCTAAAACTGGGGTATGAATAGGCCTACCTATCATTAGTCTCCC
The DNA here is from genome assembly GCF_951216825.1 of Electrona antarctica. Classification (NCBI taxonomy): domain Eukaryota; kingdom Metazoa; phylum Chordata; class Actinopteri; order Myctophiformes; family Myctophidae; genus Electrona; species Electrona antarctica. Next base: position 18,850,737 of record NC_136804.1, on the reverse strand, counting down.
TGGATATGTCAGCTAAATACCAACATTGTCAAAGAAAAATGTAAATATCGTGACAGAGCAGCCTCTGTCACAATAATGTATGCTGTTCAACAATAAACATTCATTGTATTTATGCTGTATTGTATGTTGACACTTGGATTCTCAGTCCCACAGAAGGTGCACATTCTGCTGTGACATGTGAATCTAACATACTCTTCAGGCCTTGATTGCCTGAAGAGAGCTCTGATTGATTGCTTTAGGGGGAGCGTCTTGGGTATTGCTAAATGCATTGTGATTTGCTGACTGCTTAGCCAGGGGTGGAGTCAGGAGTCTATATAAAGGGGAAATGGTTCAGTAGAGAGTAGGCTGCCATGGGGAGAGGTTGACACCAGTACCGCTCTGTTCAAGTTATGTTTTGTTGTTTGAGTTTTTCTTTTCTTCAGTTATTTCACTTATGTTGTCCTGGCCTGGAACTTATTAAACTTTATCTTTCACCTGCAAGTCTGCCTCATGTCCAGTATGTCATTTTTAAGGTTTTATTCCTGACAAACAGCCGATCTACAATCCCACTTGGTAACAAATATGATGAACACATTCATCTCGATGGTATTCCCACCCGCTATGAACCAAAATGTTGGCTATCAAGTTGACATCTGTATACATATACACCTGGTTATCTTTGTCTTTCTTTGTAGACTTGTTTTAGCTACTTTCCTGACACAGACACACAACCGCATAACACTACTACTGTACATTGTTTTGAAAGATGCTATATAAAAATAAATGATTATCATTACTAACATTACAATGCAAATAACTTTGAAAAGGGGAAAATAAACAATACATTTCTTCTGTATTTTTGTGCAGGAGTGACAGGCTCAGCCGAAAGAGGAGCGATAGCCTCTACACCGTCTTCACGTTGTTCCCTTGAGCCAACAGGTAAGGATGAGGATATATACCGGTATGAACTTTTATTGAGAAAGGATATCCCCTTGAGATGTCACATCTCGTTTACAAGGGGGTCCAACAACATACAGCAAATACAGAGCAATACAATAGACAGAAACGTTACAACAAATACATCCATGCATACATTACAAAACAAAACAGAATTTCTTCCAAGCTGGCCGATCCCGCCTCACCTAATCACCCCGAAAATAAGGTACTTAATGCATCATGGTACTCATATAGTGGACATAGATCAAGAATCAGAAATCAAAAACAAACTATAAACTATAGACATCCTGTCTCTCTACCAGTGTTGGAAAGTATAACTACAATAACTTATTACTTAAAGTAATATTATTACCTTTTTCCAGTAACTAGTAATATAACTAATTACTTTATTTTAATATACAGGTACTTTAATAATACAGGTGAATGAAATAAAGATTCATTTAATATGCATGTGAGCCTCTACACGTCATCACGAAGCACCTTTTCGTTTAAAGGAAGTAATTAAATTTAGATTTTTATGGACTTTTGATTTGTGTAAATGGATGCATGCATGGATGGCATCCATTGTATTGTTAGGTCTACCCATATGATGACCACGGATATGGTCTAAAAGTGTGAAGAACTTTCACTAGGTCTTTATGTGAACTTACAGGATGTAGATAGACATTCGTATAGCACCCTGGGAGATAATGCTTTGAATGGGCTCGCTGCCCGGCTTGCAAAGTGCGACCAAGTAAAGGTCTCTGCCATGACTTTGTAACGCTGTGTGATCGTGATCATGGAGTCACGGGCCGGGGTGAAGCCACACACCCCTAACACCCCCTGTAGTTCCGCCCCTGCGTGAGCATGAATCTGTTTAGACAGTGCATGTCATGTCGGTGTCATCATCACAGTCTGTGGCCCAGTCATGTATTTGGCACTGGTCATACTGGCCGTGGCCTGTGCGTGCGTGCGTGCGTTCCTCAGTTGGGTCAGATTGACCATGTGTCTATCCCACAGTGTGTGTCAGGGGGGTCACCTTTTCGTGGCCCTTCTGCTATGTGTGTCATGATTGTCATCATACAGTGTGCTGCCGGCAGGGAAAGTCCCTGTATTCACTGTGTTCACATTCCTTGCCCTGCTGAGGGAGAGGAATGTTTTGGATCTGTAACTCCTGATCACAGAAAAGGGACAAAATAGGCAACTGGCGTTTGTAACGGCAACAGGTTTTGTTTTTGGAAGCGTTGTCATGATGACTCATACAACAAACTTCAGAGATAATATGTGCGACAGAAACCACATAATGTTTATCATGTGATTTTCAATAAGCCTCGGTCAGTAGGGAGAAACAAATAGGATGCTACAACAGAGTAATAAGATCCATACAGTGGAATGGCACATTATACAAAAAGAAAGATGTGCACAGTAGAGCGAAAATCAGTTTACCGCCGAATTAGGGAGGCATGCCCTAATAATAATAGTGATGTATGCAGTGAAATTTCTACCCAGAGCCATGAAAGTGTACGGCGAGGAGCGGTTGTACATTGTCTTCCAACCTCTCTCTCATACACATTTATTTTCTACCTGTCTGGGCCTGGGTCAGCAACATAATAAGTTAAGAGTTGGAACTCTGACCAACCATCTTATACAATAATATAACCAGTAAGACACCTGAGGGTGAGAAGCGTGCACGCATCCGCCCGAGTGACAGCAGACTGCTGGGCGAGCACTGGCGCTTTGGAATGTGGGGTCAGATCAACATATCCACCTGGGTGACACAGACTGCTGGGCGAGCGCTGGCGCTTTGGCATGGGGGGTCAGATCAACATATCCACCTGGGTGACACAGACTGCTGGGCGAGCGCTGGCGCTTTGGCATGGGGGGTCAGATCAACATATCCACCTGGGTGACACAGACTGCTGGGCGAGCGCTGGCCCTTTGGCATGGGGGGTCAGATCAACATATGGAATGAATTCTGTACTGGCCATATATGGAGCGTGTCTTGAGTGTACAGGGTTTGATGAGGTCAGATCAACATGGAATGTCAGAACAGGTCAGCTCCATATATGGAGGTCTAAGGGTGGCAGCGGGGGAAGTGTCTTGAGTGTACAGGGTTTGATGAGGGCCCAGGTAGGACCGGGCCTACATTTTTGGGCCTGTTGAGGCTGCTGGGCACGGGCGGCTGCACTAATAACTTTGGGGCAGGCCCGTCTAGAGTTTAAATGGACAGGTATCAGTCAAAAGGGAAACATCGAAGAGGAAGGATGGATGGGGAAGGATCAACATATGGAATGTCAGAACGGGATGAACACACAGATTAGACACACCAACGGACCGACATGCGGAAACAGCGGTCGGACATGCTCTGCTCCCGTGTTTGCGGTTAGGGTTAGGTCAGGGTTTGAGGTAGATTGTCGGTCTAACAGGGCGAGGTCGCGTGCACGCATCCGCCTGAGTGACGGCAGATGGCAGACTGCTGAGCGAGCACTGGTGCTTTGGCATGGGGGATCAGATCAACATATGGAATGAATTATGTGCTGGCCATATATGGAGCGTGTCTTGAGTGTACAGGGTCAGATCAACATATGGAATGTCAGAACAGGAAGGACAGGTGGGGCAGATCAACATATGGTTATCCAGGGTTAGATGAGGTCAGTGTTGTGATCTTCATATAGGAGATGGCCATGTGGTGGCGTGACGTGTCACGAGGTGTCACCCTACATGGAGGTGTGATGTCACGAGATGTGACCATATATCACTGCGTGAAAAGAGGAGTTAACGGGCAATTATGGGCACTGTATTTTTCCCGTAAACCTCAAGTTTAGCGGGCATATACAGTTAATATACGGTAATATACAGGTGTGATGGTACAATTCGGGAGTTTACCGAGTTTGTTTGAAAGTTTAACGGGAGTTTCCTGTAATATACACATCCGTATTCCATGTTTTTTTGCGCAGTGTATGGAGGCGTGACACACTGACGGGAAATGTGCGATTTCATAGTTAACTGTGAAACGTCTGATTGTGTAATCAAATGTTACAGGTGCAGAAAGACATGTGTGGCGTAATCATCCTTGGATGTTGTACAAATAGGGATAGTTAGTTCATTAAAAAGTTCAAAAAGAACATCTGGAGACTCCCTTTCGAACGGAGATAAACAAACCCTTTCATAGAATAAGAGTTCAAGGTCTCTTCTTAGATATGGAAGAGAAACTGTATGAATCACTCTGAACATGGATAAATATACATTCTTCAGGTGGGGGTAGATTCTCAATTTGGACATTATAGCCCAGTGGTTCTCAAACCTTTTTTTACATTTCAAGAAACCCCCGTTTGATAATTATGTAAATTTAGGTCATGGACTCCTGAAGGGCTTCCACCCCCTAGAAGCCCTTCAAGGACACCCGAGGGTCCCCAGACCCCACTTTGAGTGTCATTCACTATGTATAAGACCGTCAGATCATTTGCAATAGATGGTGAATAGACTTTTTGGAAAGACAGCATTACAGGGAATTGCAGTAAGTCAAGGTGTGATGAAATAAAAGCATGAATACATTTCATCAAGTTGGAGATGGACAGAAAGGATTCGATTTCATTTCTCAGGTGATTTAATTAATTTATTCTTAAAGTTCTCGCAGAACATGTAAAGACATGTTCTGCGAGAACTTTAAGAAGAAATGAAGTATGTCCTGAGAAAAACAGCGTCTGCTTGCTCTAGGTAAGTTGCATAAGTGATTGGTTACTTCTGGTTCATCCCATGTAGCTATTAGTTAGTAGTAGGGATGTCCCGATACTGTATCGGTATCGGCCCTTTTTGGTCATATCGGTTTCGGCGAATATGCCAGTCTAACCACCGCTCCAACACAGGGGTAAGGGGGGTTCATACTATGGCAGGTAAATACAATGTTGGGGCATGTGGAGTTTGCTTTTCGAGTTGCCCAAACTGCAACTGCACATTTGAGTGAGGAGTCTGCTATAAACACAACACGAAGATTTGATATTTTTCTTTTTTTATTATTATAAATATTATTCTCTGCTATCGGTATTCGGTATCGGATCGGGAAGCTGGAGGGGTTTGTCTAGTTCCAGTCCTTAGACCTGTGAGATGATTGCTCTGTGATTGTCTTTCTGACCGATTTGAAAAATGTTTAAAAAGAAAAGCACAAGAAATATGACAATGGATGCTAGTAGTAGTATGTAACATAGATATAGTATGCAACATTCCCTATACGCACAGAAACATGGGGAACGCATGATCTTATGGCAAAGATAAATATATGATATTGTGCTAATAGGATTTGGTCATGAAAACAATCACTTGTTCTATTTTGTTAGCTTTGTTCATTGATGAAATGAAGCAGTAGCAGAAGCAGAGGCAATCTGTCCTTTATTGAGGCTACTAAGGAGCGAGCCGAGTCTGACAGCAGCGTCTGACAGCAGCTCCCGCTAGACCCGACACTTTTAACAATTTTTTAGCATTTATTTGTCCTGTCATGTTTGACTATAGCTACGTATCCAGCTTATTTTAATAGAACAATTGATCCACGCTGACGGATGCTCAGACCACGACTTCTGTCACTGTTTTACACTGACGGCTGTGGTCTGGAAGGGTACCGACGTTAGCCCCGGGGCTAGTTTGACAGCTAGCCTACCGGGCGCCGGCTGACTGCTAGCCCGACAGCTATCCAGCTTCTCAGAACACCCACACCCGGCACCGAGAGGAGATCTACAAACCAGACGCAGATTCAACGCAATAGGCCCAGTTCTCTGGGCCTTTGCCGGTGAGTGCCGTTCCAGTTAGGACCTGCTGTGCTGAATGTTTTGAGTCTACTTATCGCTGTGGGCTACGTTAAGTAGCCCTCGCGGGTACGTTTTCCACAGTGAACTGTACTGCTGCCTACCTCTCATCCTGCCTGTAAACAACACCTGCCCATTGCCATTACCCTTTTACCGGCCAAAGACTTATTTCTTCCCCAGCACCACCACCACCATGCCGCCTCTTACCTCCAACTGCGACGGATGCCTCCTCCTGACCCGACGTATAGCTGAGCTGGAGGGAAGAATAACCACTCTCCAACAAATAAAAGAAGACGAGCAGCTCCTCGACTCCTTATGTCCCGATCCCGTCTCCCCAGCCCTGGAAATGGACTCCGATCCAGAAGTGCGTACTGGCCCTGCCATCTCCTCCCAGGCAGCGGGTGACCTGGACCTCACTGTCCCGATGTCGGTGGCGGTGCCCACAAGCCTTGCCGCTCCAACCGAGATCAGGCGAGACCTGGACGACACTGTCCACATGGAGCCGCTCGACCAGTGGGACAAGGAGGGAGCCAAGCCCAAGCCTAAAACCCGACCCCAGTCAAGCTCTACCCCCGGCTCCTGGGTCACAGTAGTCTCTCGGAATAAGAGAAAAATAGGGAAAGAATCACACTCCCACACAAATAAACCTCGTCCTGCTCCGTCGAACTCCTCCAGTAACCACCATTCCATTCTTGGCGAGCAAGAGCTCCCCATGCTCCCTGGATACATCTCTCCCCCCGTACTCCCCGCCTGCATCACCACAGTCACTTTGTCCTCTCCGGCCACTGACTGCTCCCATGGGTTAGCTCCATCCACCCAGCTTGATCCCGCGCCGGTTCGAGCTACCAATGGATCGGTGCGGAAGTCCACATCTGCTCGACATAAGATGCTGCAGGTTGCTGTAAACATTCACTCTGTGGGTCTTCCCCACCACCAGTCGCCAATAGATCACTCCATCCAGCCGCCCTCTTCCCCCTGCTCCAGCACAGACGCCCCAGTAAAATCCACTCAGCCCCCCCAACCACTTTTCAAGCCAACTTCACTCTTAATTGGAGATAGCATTATAAAACGGGTCCGTTATTTTAATTGCACCACTGTTTGCCTCCCCGGAGCCACGATAACTACAGTTTCCAAAGCCCTCCAAGATCTGCTCCCGACCCTTCCATCCTCCATTAAACGCATCATAGTTCACGTTGGGACCAACGATACAGCTCACCGCCAATCCGAGAAACTACGAGATAATTTTTTACATTTAATTGATCTCGTTCGCAGTCATGGAATACCATTCATCCTCTCCGGGCCAATCCCGACATTTGGTCGGAGTGACGAGCATTTCAGCAGACTCGTTAGTCTGAACGCCTGGCTCCATCGCGTCTGTCGCTCTTTTGACCTTGGTTATATTGATAACTTTAACCTGTTCTGGGACCGTCCGTCCTTCTTTTATAAAGACGGATTACACCCGAGCAGACGGGGAAGTGATGCTCTAGCGACCAACATCGCTGTCAGCCTCCACTACTTCTCTCCATGCCTGACCACAATAACATTGCCCAGCCCGGATACGTCCGTCATTGATTGACGTCCCCCCGGTCCAAGCCTCTACAGTTCCGCCCCCCTCCCTAATTCCAGTCCATTTTTCATCGGGCTCGGACCTATAATAACCACACCACTCACAGTTTCCATTCCTCGCACATTTCTCACAATTAATTTAATTAATCTTGCTCCTCTCCCAAAACATTTATTTATTATTAATCAGATAAATCCACTAATCAGACCCAGACAAATTAAGATAATATCAGCTCCTGGCGCCCACTTTAGGCGCAACATTGTGCACGCACATCTCCGGCCGCTAAAACGCGTCTCATCTACACCATCACCCAACCCAGACGTTACACTACATATGGCCCTTTTTAACACACGATCCATGAAAGAAAAAACATTTTTATTACAAGACTTCATCACCACCCATGATTTGGATTTTATGCTTTTAACAGAAACCTGGGTCCCAATGGGTGACTCAACCTCTTTTTCTGAACTCCTCCCTCCGGACCGTTCTTTTTTCAGTACCCCCCGAACGAAAGGGATGGGAGGGGGTCTAGCGTCAATTTTTAAAAAAGATATTAATTGCACCCTGATTCAGCCCGTAGCTACCTACCTTAGCTTTGAACTGCAGTGCTTTGAATTAAAAATGTCCCCCCCAGTATTTTGCGCACTCATATACCGCCCTCCAAAAAGCAAAGATTTTATAAATGAATTTTCTGATTTCCTGTCACGGACGATGATCAAATACGACCACTGTTCACTCTGGGGTGATTTCAATATTCACGTCGGCTGTCCATCAAAACCCCTTGTCAAAGACTTCCTTACCCTTATTGAATCCTTCAACCTCACTCAATCCGTTACAAATCCCACCCATGAAAAAGGACATATTCTGGACCTCATCCTTTCAAAGGGGCTAACCATCACCATATCTGACATATGTGCCCCCCCATGTCCCTCTGACCATTTCCCGATTCTTTTCACTATAACAATCCCCTGCCTACCTCCCAAACCTACCGACCCTGTGCGCCTCACGCGCACCTTTAACCAATCTACTGCCTCACAATTCTCCACTATGTTCAATACCTCTGCGCCCATTACCACGAACATAACTCCCACCGCAGAAGCGCTCCTCCTTGACTTCAGCACAACTTGCACTTTAATTCTTGATTCCATCGCCCCCCTCAGGCAAAAACGCACTACTGCACTTTCAGAGCCTTGGCTAAATGACAACACCAGATCCCTCAGGCGCGCATGCAGGCGCGCTGAGAGATCCTGGAATAAGAACAAACTCCACGTCAACCGCGAGATTTTAAATGGCTGCCTGGTTACATACCAACGAGCTGTTAAAGCTGCTAAATCGGCCTTCATTTCCAACACCGTCTCTGAAAATAGCCATAAACCCCAGGTACTGTTCAACATTTTCAACTCCCTTGTTAATCCCCGTGATGCCTCCCCTCTCATCCCATCACTTCCTCTATGTGAGAATTTTCAAAAATTCTTTATAGAAAAAATATCTGACCTCAGGGCACTGCACACCTATACCCCCCCTCCCCCCGCAATCTCACCCTGCCCCGCTATACTTGATCACTTTACTCCGATATCTTTCCCCTCACTCCTTGACATAATTACCCACCTCCGGCCTACAAACTGCCCCACTGATAGTATTCCCCCCCGCCTTCTCAAAGAAGTTCTCCTCGCTGTCGGCCCAACCCTAGTCTCACTATTAAATACATCCCTTCTCTCAGGACAAGTCCCCGCCCCCTTCAAACACGCTGTAGTCCACCCCCTAATTAAAAAGAAAAACCTTGACCCATCTAACCTCTCAAACTTCAGGCCCATCTCCCAACTACCATTCCTCTCCAAAGTCCTGGAGAAAATAGTATATATACAACTGCAATCCTTTTTAACCACTCACGACCTATATGAGAAATTTCAATCTGGTTTCAGACCCGGCCACAGCACGGAAACAGCCCTCCTAAAAGTTTTTAATGACCTCATTTTAACAGTGGACTCCGGTAGCCCTGCCATTTTAGTTCTGCTGGACCTCTCCGCTGCCTTCGATACGGTCGACCACCGAATCCTGGTCACACGACTGGAACAGCAGGTTGGCATCTCCGGGATGGCCCTAGCCTGGTTCAGATCCTACCTGACAGACAGGACTTTCTCCGTCCAGCTGGGTGAATTCTCCTCACCCGCTGCCCCCCTTACCTGTGGGGTCCCCCAGGGCTCGATTTTGGCCCCACTATTATTTTTATTATATATGCTGCCCCTCGGACCCATCCTCTCCAAACACGCCATCTCCTTCCACTGCTACGCTGACGACGTCCAAATTTACATGCCACTCACCTCCGCCAGCAATAACTCACTTGACCCCTTAACCAACTGCTTAGAGGACATTAAAACCTGGATGGATGCAAATTTTTTACACCTTAATGATAACAAAACTGAAATCATCATCTTTGGACAACATCCCACCCCTTCTGTCACCAACCTCGGCCCCCTTACATCCAACATCCATACCAGTGCTAAAAATCTTGGCGTTATATTCGACAACCACTTCAACTTCAACCAACAGATCAGCTCAGTTGTCAAAACAAGTTTTTACCATCTACGCCTACTTGCCAAGATCAAACCTTACCTCCCCCCCAAACAATTCGAAACAGTCATCCACTCATTCATCTCCTCTAGACTAGACTACTGCAACGCCCTATACCATGGTATCACCCAATCCTCCCTCAGACGACTCCAATTGGTACAAAATGCTGCTGCCCGTCTCCTCACTCGTACCAAAAAATATGACCATATCACACCCGTCTTAATCTCACTCCATTGGCTCCCCATAAAACAGAGAATCGATTTTAAAATTATTTTATTCACTTTTAAATCTCTAAACGGCCTGGCCCCCCCTTATATGGCCGAACTTATACAACGACACAACCCCTCCAGAGCTCTGAGGTCTGCGGACCTGTCTCTGCTGACCGTCCCAACGGCTCGGACCCTCAGAACAAGAGGTGACCGCGCTTTTTCCGTGGCGGCCCCCGAGCTTTGGAACAACCTCCCCCCCCATATTAGAGCTGCTCAATCAATCACCATCTTCAAATCCCATCTTAAAACGCACCTTTTTTCCCTGGCTTTTAATGTGAACTGATTTTAACCTATAATCTATATGTTATTTTTCTATGTTTGATGTATTATATTGTATTGTTGTGAAGCACTTTGGTCAACTTCGGTTGTTTTAAACGTGCTATATAAATAAAGGTTGATTTGATTTGATTTGATTTATTCTTCTCTATCCAGACACATACAGTTTTGTATTTATTTTCTAATCCACAGATATCCTCTAGCGGATGCGATATCCCCTGTCTCCCTGCAGTAAATATGCTATTCTCCATACATGCCTGTTAATTAGCTGTGTCCCATATCTAACTCTGCTGCTTATGCCAGAGATCTCTCAACTGTCCTCCTCTCTCTCTCGCCCCTCTCTCTCTCCGTCTCTCTCCACTGTCCTCCTCTCTCTCTCTCTCTCGCCTCTCTCTCTCCGTCTCTCGCGGCACTGTCCAGCCCCATACGCGCTAATTGGCAGCATGCTTGCCTGCCACGTCGGTGATCATGCAAATGCATTGGTGCTTCCCAGTACTCGGGCCCATCAAAACATTACGCCGGCCATTACCCAAAAGCGCAGGCCGGCCTAACGAACATATGCTCCCTCCCAACCGAATCCCCCCCCTCCGCCCCCCCCTCTCCACCTAAACTCTTATTTATGTGTTTAATTTAATGTGCGGTGGAAGGAATTTCCGAAAATTAAATTTGTTTTTTTTCAACGCTGCCTCCGGAGAGCGGACGGCGTTATAATAACATGGTAATTTTCTTACACGTCTTTATGAGAAATGAGAAAATTAATTCTTTGTGACAAGCTGTAATTATTGGGCTTGGAACAGTTGCAGCTGAACAGTTTGGGCCACAGCAGTCTGGCAGTGAGCTGAAAGACAGTGAGAGGGACGGATGGATGGACGGAGGGAGGGAGGGAGGGAGGAGAGAGAGAGAGAGAGAGAGAGAGAGAGAGAGAGAGAGAGAGAGAGAGAGAGAGGGAGGGGGGGGGGGGTCAGCAGCCCAGATGAATTGCAGACAAATGAAAGGGAATTAGTGTTAGTTTGTTTAGTTCATCGAACTAATCGTTTTAATCGCTTATAAAATAACAAAAATAATCGATAATCAAATCGATTATCCGAAGTAAAATAGTAGATCTAGAAGCTCACCGGAGTTGTGAGCTTGTAGATTTGTGGGGCTTAAATAGGGCTAAATCAGACTAATCGATATTCAAATTTTCTCGCGTTGATTCGTCAAAAAAAAAAGAAAAAGAAAAAGATAATCGATTTGGCAACCCTAAAAGGTTCCTGTTAAAACGGTGGCTGGAGATAGGAGTGAGAGGAGACAGTCATATGATAGGAGTGAGAGGAGACAGTCATATGATAGGAGTGAGAGGAGACAGTCATATGATAGGAGTGAGAGGAGACAGTCATATGATAGGAGTGAGAGGAGACAGTCATATGATAGGAGTGAGAGGAGACAGTCATATGATAGGAGTGAGAGGAGACAGTCATATGATAGGAGTGAGAGGAGACAGTCATATGATAGGAGTGAGAGGAGACAGTCATATGATAGGAGTGAGAGGAGACAGTCATATGATAGGAGTGAGAGGAGAAGCGTGCACACTGTGCACTCTTCTCCTCTCACTCCTATCATATCACTGTCTCCTCTCCAGCCACCTTTTGAACTGTAACACTGCACAGGTAAGGGTGTAGGAGAGAGAAGCAGAGTATAGACCACAGGACTGGATGCAGTGCAGACCAGAGGCCTGTGTGTCCTTGTCTCCTGCCATCAGACTGAAGCTCATCTCCACCAACCGTCTCTGGTCTCCTGTCAAGGTTGTTACTTATTAACATTCACCATCTACAGCCAGCCTGGACCGGCCTCATGCTTTCATTTGGAACGCACGCACACACGCACGCACGCACGCACGCACGCACGCACGCACGCACGCACGCACGCACGCACGCACGCACGCACGCACGCACGCACGCACACGCTGTGTGCACTCGCAAGCATGTGTGCACTGTGCACAGACAGCATGTGTACAATGTACATGCACACGCACGCATGCATTGCACATATTCAGAGGCAACAGCTCCACGCACCACATCCTCAATCTTGGCGTCTCACAGGCACACGCACACCCACATTCTCTCTCGCCGTCTCGCAGTCACACATGCACCCACGCACGCACGCACGAACGCAAGCTATTATGCATTATGTACAACAACACATAATGTCATGAGGTATTATGCATATGTATTAAGCACATGTACGCACGCACGCACGCACGCGCACACACACACACACACACACACACACACACACACACACGCCTGTCACTCTTTGGCAGGTCATGCACTGATAAGGAGTGTGATATGCTGCCATACTGATGTAGCTTTATAGTTATTCACTTAGGCTCCAGTAAAAGCACTCTCAGCGCTGTTGGGTGACTCATTTAGCTACGATACCACTTCTGCGTGCGTTCGTTCGCGCGTGCGGACGTGCGTGCGTGCGTGCGTGTGTGCGTGCGTGCTTGCGCGCGCCCGGCTTGTGACAGGCACCAAGCTAAGAGGGCACATCTCACCGGTCCTTGTCTCTCTCCACTGGCTCCCAGTGGAGCATAGAGTGACATTTAAGATTATTTTGTTTGTGCTCAAAGCCCGTAACGGTCTTGCACCTCCCTGTTTTGTGGAACGTTTAGACCAGTCTCCCAGCTCCAGGTCACTCAGATCTGACAGTCAGTTGTATATGAAGACTCCGCAGTCAAAGGCACGGGCGGCCGTGCCTCTGCTGTGTTGGCGCCGAAGTTGTGGAACAAACTCCCTTTGAGGATCAAAGCTGCTCCCACCCCTCTAGGGACCTTTAGAAACACTAGAGGTTCCGGTCCTCGCCGATGTGTGCACCGAGTTTGAATTCGGTTGGTCCCGTATATATGACCATTATATGGACAATAGAGGAGTTTGTTTATGGACATATTCCTATATCTGGGCGTTATTGGGTTTGTTTATGGTTATGTCTGAGTCAGAGTATTTTTCCACTGTAGAGGTTCATGTGTTGTTTTATGGGTTGTGTGTGTGCGTGTGTGCGTGATAAATACGTGATAAATACGTGATAAATAAGTGTGATTACTGAGTTCTTGTCGTACTCTTCTTCGTCCTTATATGTATGCAAATACAGAACCTATAAACCTATGTGTTTCCAGAGTAATCCAGAGAGTGTCATCCACCTAAAACAACAACAAAAACACTCTCTCTCTCTTCTGACTCTGTGTTTGTGACAATAGTTGTCCTCAGATGTACACCGCAGTACAATGCCATTGCCACTGGCCACTCTCCATAGCAAATGCTAATACTTTGAGATTTTCAGAGAGGCTCAAACTTTGGGTTTACCTTGAAGACTAAAACCTGTGATATCTGAACTTGCAGAGAAAAATGTGTACAGGTTTGTGAATGTGCCTCCACTACATGATTACTGTATCTGTAGTACATGCTGGGGAATTTGTATTAGGATGTGTTTTTGTGAATAAGTGCATCCATTTCCATGGCGTGCGTGCGTGTGTGCGTGCGCGTGTGTGTGTGTGTGTGTGTGTGTGTGTGTGCGTGCGTCCGTGTGTGCGTGCCTGCATGTGTATTTTTCCAGAAGCCCATCCAGTTTATTTGTTGAGCCTGTTCCATTTTGTCCTGTGCTGTTAAATGTTTCATCCTAGCACCGGCCTGATGGGACCCCCCGGGGACAAGGCATCTGCCCGCCTGGCCACATGCTGAATTATACATGACAGTACAGGACAGAGAGAGAGCCTATTGTGTGTGTGTGTGTGTGTGTGTGTGTGTGTGTGTGTGTGTGTGCGTGTGCGTGTGCGTGTATGCGTAGGTGTCACTAAGCAAAGTGTCCACTCTATTGCGTGACTCCACTCCGGATGTGCAATGAACGATAAGAGGCGATTACCCTCAGCGTGTATTGTCTGTATAGGCTCTCTTGCGTGTGTGTGTGTGTGTGTGTGTGTGTGTGTGTGTGTGTGTGTGTGTGTGTGTGTGTGTGTTATACTGCATCACAGTGTTATTTCTAGAATGAACCTTTAACCACTTCAACCGTATTGTCCAGGGTGGTCTGGTCACCTGCATTTTATTACCTCCACAGCAAATATATCCTATCGTCTTGTCTATTACAGTATAATACGATTTAGTATACATGTACATTATCTGTACATGTTTATCGGTTCATCGGTTTATGGGTAATTGAGCATTTATATTGAATATTTAGAGTAGCCTTGTAAATGGTAAATGGTAAATGGTGCATTTATATAGCGCCTTTATCCAAGGCACTTTACATTCACCCATTCACACACACATTCACACACCGATTGCGGCGGAAGCCATGCAAGGTACCAACCAGCACATCGGGAGCAATTTGGGGTTCAGTGTCTTGCCCAAGGACACTTCGAGATGTAGACAGGAGGAGCCGGGATTCGAACCGCCGACCCATGGATCATTGGACGACCTGCTCTACCTCCTGAGCCACAGTCGCCCCCCCACCCAAAAGTAAGAAGTGAAATGGACGCCCAACGTTCTTGGAACGCTACAAGTTGCCAGAAACAGTATTTGTTAACGTTACAATATATGTTCAGATTTATAGCTATCTACGATTTAATTTGCTAAGTTGATAGCATCGACTCATAACTACCCTTACTGAAAAGGTCACAACTGCACAAAGAGCATGTCTTTACTCAAACTGTCTAAATAATATAACTCAAGTGTCTTTTATACTTTTATTGTCGTTTAACAAACATACATTTAAACACATGAACTAGTTATCTAGGGTTGGTTTTAGGGTTAGTTTTAACCCAGTTTAGGCTAGACGTTTAGTTAGTTAGTTAGTTAGGTAAATAACCTGCATGAATGAGACAAAATACACATACATTCGTCGATTACAGGCAGGTTTACACAACACATGGATAACACATTATTCATTGATTATTAATAGTTTGCATTATGTATCAATAATTACCATTGGTCTAATGTGAGTTGTGTTGTTCATTATGTAGTTACATGAGGTGTGGATTCTTCGTAGTTGGTTTGAATCTGAGCCTCTGTTTCCCTACACGCTTCCTAGTCTGCCAATGGCTAAGCCCCTCCTTTGGTTTGAGGGTACAAGCCATTGGCTGTTGACTGTGATCAGGAAGTCGCTCACTGGAACCATGAGTGTATGGTAATTACATGGGCTGGTGGAATGGTCTATTCTCCCATTATAGCTACTTCTCAACTGGTTTATGAGAGTTTAGGGTTTAACACATTAATCATTTACATTCCTTTTAGGCACTGGGATTACTATCCACCTTTAGATAAATGCAGGCATAATGTTTTACAGTTAAACACAGTCATTGGAACATGTTGATCTGTTGTTCTTCACCGGCAGTGGGAAACATTACTACCCCCGCAGGGTGTCGGAATTTCACACTCTTATCTCGTTCCTCCAGCAACTGCCAGGGGTCTGACAGGGGTCTTGCTGGGCAGTTTTGAGTGCATGTTACCGTTATTCCACAACATATTTATTAAACATTAACACATCCCAATATCCTGGATATTTCCACAATATACATAAAAGTACATTTACGGTGCATTTCCGTCGGGGGGCAGACAAATAGTGTAGGCTACAATAATGTTTTGAGAAGTTTAATTTACTATAGACAGAATGGTGGTTTCCTGTTTTGCACATTTGAAGGATGCCACTCTTGAAACACTTTGTTGTATGTCACACCGACCATTCTATACGCAGCTACTATACCACCATCTCGCATGCTGTTAGTACAGGAGAAGGGTCTCTCGGACTACAACCCAGAAACCACACAAGCATCCGTCTTGTGCAAGCGTTTATGAGGTCACGCAGTGCACGCTGACCAGGCTGGCTAGTTTTCTTGTCCTCTGGCAGCTTTGACAAATGTTAGATCAAGTAGAAGCTGCAGAGCGCCGCTGAGAAAGGGCGCGTGGGGCCAGCAACCTCATCCTGTATAAACAAACGTAACCTCTGGATGAAGTCTTCACTTACAGGGGTTCAGGTAGGGTGGTGCTTCCCAATCAGAAAATAGTTCCACGAAACAATAGTTTGCTTTTTGAGTGGGAGGAAATAAGTCCCCTCATCTGTTTGTCTGTGTGCATGTGTATGTGTGTGCTGCACCTGAGGTCTTCCTGGCTAATGAAGCCGCCTACCCTCATGCAAATGAGGCTGCTGTTAACCCCAATCAGAGAGGTCGCCCGGCGCGCATCAATCCCATGTCTCCCTGAGTGCTACGTAGAACAGAGCACAATGGTTCCCACCCCTCCAGAGGACCCATAGGTAATTACCGGGAGCGAGAAAAGGGAGAGGGTTAGAGGAGTCAGGGCCTCAGGTGTTGAACATACACGCATGTGCGTGCGTGCGTGCGTGCGTGCGTGCGTGCGTGCGTGCGTGCGTGCGTGCGTGCGTGCGTGATAGACAAGGAAGAGGGACAGATAAAGAGGGTGTCTGCCCATTTGTGTGTGCATTTGTGTGACACTCATGTGTAACACTAGTGTAGGTTAACGTTTCTTGCCGGATCAAGTGCAAGTGGCATCTGCAATGTCCCCCCTCTTAACACACACACACACACACACACACACACACACACACACACACACACACACACACACACACACACACACACACGCACACAGTGTGTGTGACAGGTAATTACATTGTGAGAACTGCAGGGACTGGAGGGTCATCGCTGGTGTCCTCTCTCTGTGGCTCTGAGTCCACAGAGCACCACCTCTCTGTCTACAACCACTATCTGCTCCATTAGCGCTGCAGCCGTCTGTCTGTCTGTCTGTCTGTCTGTCTGTCTGTCTGTCTGTCTGTCTGTCTGTCTACTTGCATACCATTTTGGTCTCTTTCTTAATTCGTCGACTTGACTATACCTCTTTTTCACTGACGAAAACGAAATCAAAATTTGATGACTAAAACTGTGGCTAAATATACTGACGAATTTTGTCAGATGGACAAGAGATCCAGCAGAACTAAGACAAGTCATCTCATGCTTGGCTGTGCGTGTGTGAAAACAGCCGATCAACAAGCTCACAACGCCTCGTACACGTGTTGCGAGCTTGTAGATAAATCAGCCGTTACGACGCCATCAAAGCCTGCCAAAATAACATTTTGGTTGACTACATCAACTGTAGATTTAACTAAACTAGATTTAGTCAACTAGACTAAAAGTAAAACATTTCCGATGACTAAAATACGGAATTTTATCCAAAATACATTGACTAAAACTAATTAAACACTGGCCTGCACTGCAAAACCCTGACAGTTAATGAACTAAATTACTCCAAATTCACACCATGGCCGGAATTCCGCTTCCGCTTTCTGAGAAAGTGGTGTGGTTCCATAGTTCTATGGTGAGGAGCCATTTGTTGCAACAGGAGACGGAGCCAGCACAAATTAAAACAATGCCAAAAAGTTTAGGAATTTTTTTTAGCTGAGGTTTGCGGTGGGACAAAGCGACAGGCGGCAGCCAATTAGAAGCTTGCTGAAGGATGTTGCTGTGTCTTCTAGATAGATAGATGGATGGATGGATGGATGGATAGATGGATAGATGGATAGATAGATAGTTTCCCTTGACTGGACTAGAGTTGTTGATTTGTTAACATTTGTTAAATGCCTGCTAACTCGACAGGTGCTGGTTCAAATATTGGAAACGTGGTAAATGAAAAGTGAACCTTTTTAATTTCAAGGCTCTCAGAAATCATTCGATATTGTTGCTGTCGGGCAGAAACCTTGTATCTCCAGCCTTCAACTTTCAGTGACCCCTGGGGTCCCCAGACCTCATGGTGACCCCTGGGGTCCCCATACCTCATGGTGACCCCTGGGGTCCCCATACCTCATGGTGACCCCTGGGGTCCCCAGACCTCATGGTGAGAACAGTGACCCCTGGGGTCCCCAGACCTCATGGTGAGAACAGTGACCCCTGGGGTCCCCAGACCTCATGGTGAGAACAGTGACCCCTGGGGTCCCCAGACCTCATGGTGAGAACAGTGACCCCTGGGGTCCCCAGACCTCATGGTGAGAACAGTGACCCCTGGGGTCCCCAGACCTCATGGTGAGAACAGTGACCCCTGGGGTCCCCAGACCTCATGGTGAGAACAGTGACCCCTGGGGTCCCCAGACCTCATGGTGACCCCTGGGGTCCCCAGACCTCATGGTGAGAACAGTGACCCCTGGGGTCCCCAGACCTCATGGTGAGAACAGTGACCCCTGGGGTCCCCAGACCTCATGGTGACCCCTGGGGTCCCCAGACCTCATGGTGAGAACAGTGACCCCTGGGGTCCCCAGACCTCATGGTGACCCCTGGGGTCCCCAGACATCATGGTGACCCCTGGGGTCCCCAGACCTCATGGTGAGAACAGTGACCCCTGGGGTCCCCAGACCTCATGGTGAGAGCAGTGACCCCTGGGGTCCCCAGACCTCATGGTGAGAGCAGTGACCCTGGGGTCCCCAGACCTCATGGTGACCCCTGGGGTCCCCAGACCTCATGGTGAGAGCAGTGACCCTGGGGTCCCCAGACCTCATGGTGACCCCTGGGGTCCCCAGACCTCATGGTGACCCCTGGGGTCCCCAGACCTCATGGTGAGAACAGTGACCCCTGGGGTCCCCAGACCTCATGGTGACCCCTGGGGTCCCCATACCTCATGGTGACCCCTGGGGTCCCCAGACCTCATGGTGAGAACAGTGACCCCTGGGGTCCCCAGACCTCATGGTGAGAACAGTGACCCCTGGGGTCCCCAGACCTCATGGTGAGAACAGTGACCCCTGGGGTCCCCAGACCTCATGGTGAGAACAGTGACCCCTGGGGTCCCCAGACCTCATGGTGAGAACAGTGACCCCTGGGGTCCCCAGACCTCATGGTGAGAACAGTGACCCCTGGGGTCCCCAGACCTCATGGTGAGAACAGTGACCCCTGGGGTCCCCAGACCTCATGGTGAGAACAGTGACCCCTGGGGTCCCCAGACCTCATGGTGACCCCTGGGGTCCCCAGACCTCATGGTGAGAACAGTGACCCCTGGGGTCCCCAGACCTCATGGTGAGAACAGTGACCCCTGGGGTCCCCAGACCTCATGGTGACCCCTGGGGTCCCCAGACCTCATGGTGAGAACAGTGACCCCTGGGGTCCCCAGACCTCATGGTGACCCCTGGGGTCCCCAGACATCATGGTGACCCCTGGGGTCCCCAGACCTCATGGTGAGAACAGTGACCCCTGGGGTCCCCAGACCTCATGGTGAGAGCAGTGACCCCTGGGGTCCCCAGACCTCATGGTGAGAGCAGTGACCCTGGGGTCCCCAGACCTCATGGTGACCCCTGGGGTCCCCAGACCTCATGGTGAGAGCAGTGACCCTGGGGTCCCCAGACCTCATGGTGACCCCTGGGGTCCCCAGACCTCATGGTGACCCCTGGGGTCCCCAGACCTCATGGTGAGAACAGTGACCCCTGGGGTCCCCAGACCTCATGGTGAGAGCAGTGACCCCTGGGGTCCCCAGACCTCATGGTGAGAGCAGTGACCGCTGGGGTCCCCAGACCTCATGGTGAGAACAGTGACCCCTGGGGTCCCCAGACCTCATGGTGAGAGCAGTGACCCCTGGGGTCCCCAGACCTCATGGTGAGAGCAGGGTCCCCTGGGGTCCCCAGACCTCATGGTGAGAGCAGTGACCCCTGGGGTCCCCAGACCTCATGGTGAGAGCAGTGACCGCTGGGGTCCCCAGACCTCATGGTGAGAACAGTGACCCCTGGGGTCCCCAGACCTCATGGTGAGAGCAGTGACCCCTGGGGTCCCCAGACCTCATGGTGAGAGCAGGGTCCCCTGGGGTCCCCAGACCTCATGGTGAGAGCAGTGACCCCTGGGGTCCCCAGACCTCATGGTGAGAGCAGGGTCCCCTGGGGTCCCCAGACCTCATGGTGAGAGCAGGGTCCCCTGGGGTCCCCAGACCTCATGGTGAGAGCAGTGACCCCTGGGGTCCCCAGACCTCATGGTGAGAACAAGCGATGCGGAAGATAATGTGTGCTTAAGATCAGCCTAAAAGACAATTAACATTTTCTTCTATGACATAACCTGTGTACCATTAATTAAAAATCCATTATTGCACTTGCGTTTAATGGAGAGCTGGAGACGTGGATTTATGGAGATTCTTGTAGAATAAAATGTGCATGTGAATATCATGTTATGATGAATATCACATCATGTTTGCTGCAGAGCTTATGTTTTAAAGCCGCAGCCCAGTGCAAAGTATGTGTGTGTGCGTGCGTGCGTGCGTGCGTGCGTGCGTGCGTGGGTGGTTATGGAGCAGGTCTGACTGTGTGCCTACAGGTGTCTAGTCTGTCTACATTAACGTGCTTGTGTTTGACTGTGGATGTCATTATGCGTATATATGATTAAACAGAATTGCTTTCCAGTGAAGAGCACTTGACCATCGGAAAACAACCCCACCAAAGCAATCTGTTTCGGAGGGGAAGTAATGCACCGGTCACCTAACATGGTCACGCACTCGGCACCGCAGGCGATGGGCGCCTCACTGCTTGAAACCCCGCTGCAGGCCCACTTTGTTCTCTGTGTATCAGAGGGAACAAACATCGTCCCTGTTCGCCCCCATTTGCTGCGGTCTGAATTAGCCACATTTGCATCTGTGGACGCAGTCCTTCAGACAGTTGTTGCGGCTCCTAGAGCTGCACGCCCAGCTCTGAGAAAGAGAAAATAAGCCTTGATTGGTGTCTTCTTTTTTTTTTTTTTTATTCTTGAGGGAGAAAAAAAAGAGACAATGGTTTAATTATTCCACTTAACCCTAAGTATGCAAACTATTTTATTTAATTATTTTGGTTGCTGGAATCATTCCCCCACATCCAGGCCATTGCTCCCATGAGGGAGCGAACTTGCCTGGTCAGTGAACAGACTCAACCACAGTGTGAACACTAGATGCTTGGTGGCCAAACAACGAGGCCATCATCATTGGATGACTTTAGACGGCCGGCGTTGCGGAAGTTGTGAGCGCAGTATGTAGGCCTTACTGCACAAATAAGTGACGAGTTGTTTTTCCGAGATGAACACCCCGAAGTGTGTATATCCCTCTTAAAACAGAGCACTGTAATTGAGACAGAGAGGGAGAGTTTCTCCTCCGCAATGGGCCCCTGGACAGCCTGGGTGAGATGGAGTCTCATTGTCGTCCCCGTAGCCTCCCACCTCTCCAACCCTACCCCACCCTCTGTGATGGGGAGAAGAAAGGCAAAGGGGAGAGAGAGAGAGAGAGAGAGAGAGAGAGAGAGAGAGAGAGAGAGGACAGAACAAAACGGAGGAGGGGAAGAAGAAAAGAAAGAGGCGTTTGATAGAGCTGTGGGGAGACCGTGTGTGAATGAGCGAGTGAAGGGCAGCCATTGTCTTGCAGCGACCTCAATTTGGTACAGTACGCTCTTCTTTCTACTGCACTGTCTCGGACCACAATGGCTCCTTTCTCCTGCACTCTGCTCTCTCTCTCTCTCTCTCTCTCTCTCTCTCTCTCTCTCTCTCTCTTAAAGAAATAGGGGGATTAGGGCCCATGGAGGGGAACTGCGTGTGCAGATTGCCAACTAAGTATTGCAACCCAATGCAGCGCAAAGTGGCAGGCAAGACTCACGGAGGGAGTGAGTTAAAAAAAATACAGATTTATTGTATTTTCTTGTAAGCCTAGTTCACTTTTTTTTTAGCCCCTCACTTTTTTGTTGTTGAATGCCTTGTTGATATTTGACCCCTCCTTGTTTTTACCCAGTTTCGCTTTTTATTTTAGTTGTGTTTAGATGAGGTGATGCTTGTGTGCGTGCATGTGTGCGTGCGTGTGGAGTTACTGTGTGTGTGTGTGTGTGTGTGTGTGTGTGTGTGTATGTGCGTGCGTGCGTGTAATTGAGTTGATATTTGTCCACAGAGAAGGAATGCAGTGTATTTTAGGAGGAACAGGGGAGGGAGGGTGAGAGAGATGGACGGGAAGGAAGGAGAGGAAGAGTGTATATAAATAAGAAAGAAAAAGAGAGAGAGGCTGCATTCATCCCTTCTCTTCTCTACCTCCGTTGACCCCCACTCCTCCTCCTCCTCCTCCTCCTCTTCCTCCTCTCGTCCTCCATTCTCCGTGGCTTCTCTCTTTCCCTCCGCGTGCTCTACTACTCTTCTTGTCTCTATTAGTATCAGATTTTATTTGATATATTATTTTCTAATGATAAGAGAGAGAGAGAGAGAGAGGGTGTGTGTGCGTGTGCGTGCGTGCGTGCGTGCGTGCGTGCGTGCGTGCGTGCGTGCGTGCGCGCCTGCGTGCGCGCCCGCGTGCGTGCGCGCCCGCCCGCGTGCGTGCGTGCGTGCGTGCGTGCGTGACAATCTCAGAGCGAGAGAAAGAAACTACTGTCGGTGTTCAGCTGTTATCAAACTGCAATGGAACATGGGAGACACACGCACTCTCAGTCTCAACCCACCCACACAACACAGACACACAGAGTGTGATAGAGAGAGAGTCTATACACACAACTCCATTAGAGAACTTTTGAGTCTACTTTGATGGCACACAAAACTAACTGCAACTAACTGTGGGTCCAGGCCTTGAAGCACTCGCCTCATTGTGTGAAAGTCACACAGTGACAGAGACGGCGACAGAGAGGAGAGAGTGAATCCCACAACGCTGTTCCTTCGTTTGTTCCTCCCACCCGAGCAGAGCCGTCACTGACCTTTTCTTTGTGTGGTTGGACATCAGACCGAGATGCTGCACTAAATGTGTCAGATTAAAAGTATTGTGTCCACTGCTACAGACGCCTATATGTAGCCCCTATACACATACGTAGAAGACTAGAAAACCTGGAGTTTAGTTCATCATGCAGCATTTTTCTTTATTTGATTAAATTGATTAGTTAAATGTTGCATCCGTAACACATGCCCACGCACGCACGAACGCACGCACAGATACAGTCATGCACATGTGTCAGTGTGACACAGCAGGGACCTTTTTTATCTGTGTGTGTCGTTTGCCACATTGACGGATCGGTCCATTCACCGTCGCTCATTAGACTGCCATAGAAAAGCGCCTGAATATCAAAAGACGAACAGATAGCATGTGACTCGCTTATTTAACTCAAACAAACATACTGTACACAGGGGCACAGCAGCTGGATGTCATTTATTTATTTATGTATTTATTATTTGTTTATTCGGTAGTGAAGAAATGTTTTCAAATTCTATAGTCATTTTGTGGTTGTGCGATCGCACCGTTCACATTTCTATTAGGATTTTAATGACCTCTGGTGCTACCATACAGTGGTAGCTTTGCTTTGTTTGCTGACAAAGAGGGTAAACTGTATCAAAACTGAATACAAAGATGTGCACCCCATTGTTGTGACTCCAGCGTGAGTTAACATTTACCTCGCTGTAAGAGAAAGACCTCGCACAGTTCCGTCACTCTGAATAACCCTGCTCTGGAGTTCAATGTCACTGACAATGGAGGATTATTCTCATGTACATCATCCCTCCGTTCAGCTTATTCGGCCCTGTCCTTGTCGACATACTGCGTATCCTTCAACATTTAACCCATTCAGGCCTGACGTCGAAATTTAAAAAAAAAAGTTTTCTAAATCATGACACTTTTCTGAAAGATTTGAGGCACATTTTAACGATTTTTCAAAAATAGCAGACCTACAAGTTCATAGAGCGCCACTCGGTGGCGCGCTATGAGCTTGTAGATCTGCTATTTTTCAATAGCAAAATTATAACATAATGTATGTAACCACCAAAAGGGGTTCCCGCTCAAAATGGGTTAATTCAAACTTTTCTTTGATGAATAAATTTGCTCTGTTGGGATGGCATTAATTCCCAGGTGCCTCTTTGGGTCATAAATGCAACCTGAATTGACTTCAGGCACGAGACATTATACCATGAGCATCACAATGTGCTGGGCACATATCTGCCATCTGGGATTTGGATGGCTTCTGTGGGCCCATTAAGGCAAGGTGCATAAACCATCAATATAAGCATCACATGGATGGAGATCACCGACGTCAGGAGGGTGCTTTAATTTAACCTGGTGACACGTTGATAAGAGACCTACGTACCTGATTGCCCCAAGTGTAAAAGTGTGAAGTTGCACTGATGATGCACATGATGATGCTCACACTGCGTCAACGTGTGGGTGTGTGTGCTGAGCAATAACTAGTATAAGGTGACGTAGAGCTGTGCATAGTTGAGCTACTTGGTTCATTGGCTTTCATCTGGGGAGGTCTTTATAGTGTTTCAGCCCAAGTGTTCTTTTGCCTTTTTCAGCACCCTCTGCTGTATAAATGTACAGGCAGAGTCACATACTGTACATTATTAATACATATTAATAATATTAATATTAATACAGAACATACCATCATCCATCCATCCATCCATACTGTACACATACTGTACATACTAAATGCATACATGCATACATACATAACACTACATCGTGCTCCAATATTAATCCCAAGTCTTTCTTGGCTTAGAATTCACTTTGATTAGAGTATGCAAAACACACCACCACCCTTGATGGTGTCCTTTCCACAGCGTTATTCTAACTCAAAAGCACACACAGTCTCTCTCTCTCTCTCTCTCTCTCTCTCTCTCTCTCTCTCTCTCTCCTGAGCCTCTCCCATGTAATGAAGATTGAAGATTAAACAACAGGATGGAGCCATTATTTTTGTCGGGGAATTAAAGCACCATCAATCTCACTTAATCACCCCCCTAATATCTCCTTAGACGCCAGACTGAAAACTGTTCGCTCCTCAAGGTTAACACGCTTTGTTGGGAGGAAACACAGGAGGAGAGAGAGAGAGAGAG
>NC_136804.1:18810534-18823034 GCF_951216825.1 Electrona antarctica | reverse complement strand
GTTTTGTGTTGTTTGTCAATTTAGCTTGCTCCAAATAAAATTATTTTCCTTTTTTATCAAGGATTCAGATCAGTGTTCATTTCGTCAACTAAAACTTGAAAAATGTTCACCAACTACCTTTTTTCACTGCATGATGAAAACTAAATAAACTAAAATAACTTAGTGGAGAAGAGATCCAGTAGAACTAAAAGACATGTAATTTTATGTTTGGTTGTGCTCGGATGTAGTGCACTGAAAATAACAGATCTACAAGCTGCGACGCGTTGCGAATTTGTAGATCGGCTATTGTAGGCATGCAACCAAGTATAAAATCGCTACAGCGTAACATCGTCGTTTCATCCAGTTGCATCAAGCCCACCCAAATTATTTTTGTTGACGAAATCAAAACTTCAGATGGCTATACTATGACAAAGACTTAATGAAATTTCATTCAAAAGACTGACTAAGCTATGACTATGACTAAACTAAATCAGAATTTGCTGTCAAAATCAACACTGATGCAGATGTCCTTTAGGGACAATTTAAAGTTAGACCACTACGGTATGTACCTGACTGAACTTAACACATAACACTACCAGGTAACACCACTTGTTGGCGATATAGGAGAGCTATTAATAGTCCTGAAATGAGTGCAAAATACCGCCGAAACCTCAGCTGGTCTCTGACCTGTTATTATGTTAAAGAACCTCACATGCCCTCTGTTCTTGTTTGTCCAGTTGCTTGTGCAATACCAGCTATACACATCTGTCCCAACAAAACAACGGCAAAAAAAAGCAGACTTGATTATGAGATTTGGCACCAAGCCCGCTCAGCATGAAGTGCTTCCATTCAGATGCAGATACCGGGGTTTCCTTTTCCAATTGTGTGAGGGTGGTTGTCTCTTATTGAATCTGTGGAGTGCTATATCCATCCAGGGTGAGCAATAACGTGACAATGATGCACACTGAGAACTGTAATGTCACCTGCGTCAGAGAAGCAACTCGTACCAAATGTAACTTCACACCTACATCACACACTCAACTTGTAGACACTCAGACGCGTGAGCGCGTGGAGTCCCCCCATCCTCCTGTGTCGTTTTAAGTGCGGTTTATGTTGGCCCATCAAAGCCGCCAGGCTACCCTTAATGGACTTTATGGATTGTTAGTTAGTTTTAGCTCAGAGGAGGAGGAGTGTGCGTTGCTTGGGATAAACAACTGCTGTGCATGCAGACACACGTACGGAACGCACGCACGCACGCGCGCACAAACACACACACACGCGCACACACACACACACACACACACACACACACACACACACACACACGCACACAGTTAAATCCTTAGTTAATTTTACTTCAAAGAATCTACACATGGAACCAGACGGCCCCTCCTAGGTCCATTTGTGAACTTTTTCAGAGTTAAATTAACACTGAGGATTTAGTGTCACACATAATAGTGTATGTATATACAGCATGCCAAACACAGTCAACAGTCAAATACAGACAGCAGGGTGGATTGTGTAGAGAAGTGATTGACTCACATACACAAACACATGCAGTGGACTGCAGACGTCCACAGTAATCTCTCTTTCTGCCTCTCTCTCTCTCTCTTCAATAACTGCTCTCTCTCTCTCTCTCTCTCTCTCTCTCTCTCTGGGCGTCCGGTGAGGCCTAGCCTAATTGAGCTGGTCTCAGGAAGGCCGTCATTAGCCCCACCGCGCTGGTCACACATGGCCACCAGATGTGAGTCCAGCCACAATGGACTGCAGAGTGTCATACTCCCTTCCTCCCCCACCCTCTCTCTCTCTCTCTCTCTCTCTCTCTCTCTCTCTCTCTCTTTGTGTGTCTACCTCTCTCACGCTTGCTCTCTCTACTCTTTCTGTCTCTCGCTCGCCTAATAATCTGTCTTTTGTTTCTGTGCGGCTATTGTCCGTTAAGCCAGCCCTGCCTACCATAAGAGAAGTCATTGGGGTTTCAATGGGATGCTTTGTAACAAAGATAGAGGGACCGGGGAGAGGGAGGGAGAGAGGGTAGGGAGAGGCAGGGTGGCTAGTGAGGATTTCAATCCACCCTCTGGAATTTTTATGGCTTGTTTTTCGCAGTTTCAGAATTCAGTGTCGTGGGGCCATGCAATATACATAGCACCTTTCCCCCTCCCTCCCTCTCTCTGTCCTTCTGTCTGTCTGTCTGTCTGTCTGTCTGCTGACTGCAGGATGTGGCCCGACACCCAACCACTGAGAGGTTGTGTAAGAGTGTGTTTGTGCTGATGTATGCGGCGTGTATGTGTCTGTGTGTGTGGTCTGCCACTGAACTGTATGGGCTTGGTGTGCACGTGTGTAAATGTGTACCCATGCCTGATGAGTGTGCCAAGTTTCTGCACTGTATTTGTTCACTGTTGTTTTCAGCACTTTTATGACAACTTTAGTAATGTCGACAGCCTTACTGTACTCAAACAGGGAGGTGTGTCTGCGTGCGTGCGTGTGTGTGCGTGCGTGCGTGCGTGCGTGCGTGCGTGCGTGCGTGCGTGCGTGCGTGCGTGCGTGCGTGTGTGCGTGCGTGCATGTGTGCGTGTGTCTTGCCTATACAGTAGGCCTATGTGGGTTAAACGGGGAGTGCATGCCAGAACACGATCCATTTTGACGGCTGCCCTCATTTGAAACAAATGTAATTACCACGCTTGGCTGAGTTTTTTCTTATTATTGAAAAGTTAAGTCGCTAATCTGTGAAGTTGCTCCTCGGCTAAATTAATTCAATTATCGGGCAGTGTGGGTAGATATCAACGTCTGACATTTGTGTGTTTGCACACGTGTGTGCTTAATGAGCGTGCGTCTGTCTTTGTATGTGTATTATTAAATGTCCGTGTATGTGGCTGTCAATGTGTGTCCATGTTCTTGACTTGTATGCATGTGTGCAACTGTTGAGTGAATGAGTGTGTCATTTAGTTTTTAATGTGTGCTGTGAGTCTGTGTATTATGCACAGTGAGTTTGTGACACTTGAGCTTATTTCTGCATGTGTGTGTTGATTTACGGTTGTGCATACGTTAATATGTGTGTGTGTGTGTGTGTGTGTGTGTGTGTGTGTGTGTGTGTGTGTGTGTGTCTGTGTCTGTGTCTGTGCGTGTGTGTCTGTGCGTGTGTGCGTATGTGCACGTCAACATGTTTTCCCACTCCCACTGCGGATCCAAGCCCTTTGTAATCCTCTGAGCCGACATAATTCCAGCTTTTACAATGGATTTGTGGCAGCATTGTCTGCTCATTGTTGTTCTCATACATGAGATAAGCTGACTGTGTGTCATTAGCCCTCCCTCCCAGCAGATACTGATCACTTCACCGCTGTATGCTGCGTAGGTTTTACACCTGCACAAGAAGGATGTCTGCCTTCCATATAGTGCTCTCTGCCTATTGCAAATGTTTGTCTCCGCCAGGTTGACGGCATGGCAGAGACTACGATTTGCACCTGTCCGTCCGTCCGTCCGTCTGTGTGTCCGTCTTTCTGTCTGTCTGTGAGCAGCTAATCTGCGGCACCGTTGGCCCGAGTGCAGCGCAAGGGTGCATGCACACTCCCTGGGGGCCAGTCCAGAGCACAACCTCTGCCTCACATTTTCCAGATCGGCCTGTTATAGCGCCACCAGGAGGCCAATTCTTGCAAAACACTTGCACAAAGAATATTACTCCTACTGATTGAATCCGTATACATCATGCAAATCGCTTATAGGCAATGCCTTGTGAGCTATTAGAGTGGCTATTTTTGAGAAAGTCTCTGCACACCGATTGGGAACCAGTGATCTGGACTTTGCAGGTAGCCATAGATGAACACATAGCGCTCCCCTAGCTACTGTAAAGAGACTATTGGACTTCACAGGATTCTCACAATCTGCTGCGCTACAGATTTTATCGATTGTCCCCCTGGGCTTCGTTTAACTGACATGCATGCACCTTTGTGTGTGTGTGTGTGTGTGTGTGTGTGTGTGTGTGTGTGTGTGTGTGTGTGTGTGTGTGTGTGACGTGTGTGTGTGTGTGTGACGTGTGTGTGTGACGTGTGCGTGCGTGCGTGCGTGCGTGCGTGCGTGCGTGCGTGCATGCGTGTGCAAGTCTGTCAATTTTGTGTCCATATAATATTCATTTTGCCTCTTTTTATTTGGTCACTAGTTTGCAGTTTGCAGTTTGCCATTAAATTAACCTTATCTTTTGGTACCCAAACTTCTCCAATATCAGTGTCCCAACTCAGGCCACAGCAGGTTCTCGTGACAACACGGACAAAGGCTCGCCATGTTATTCTCACCCGCAGATGAAAGAAAACAAGTAATTTCTTGTGCCTGTGTGTAGCCAGAGCGTTTCTCTTCATCCTTCTTTTTTAAATTTTTTGTTCATTCCTTTTTGTTTCGTTCACGTTTGTTGCGGTCGCTAGAGTGGCGCATATTGATCAGGCATCGAACTTGCATCGCTCTTACGGAGGCCTAATGCACTTTCGACCCACACTAGAAGAGGAGGGGGAGTAAGAATTAACCCACTATATACTGCATCGTGCAGGAGGAAAGAAGGGAGACAGAGGTAGGGAAGGAATACCTCAGCGCCTATCGGCAGGGGAAACGTGTTGTTTAGGAGCACATCGAACTTCTGATCTGCAGGTGTGTGTGTGTGTGTGTGTGTGTGTGTGTGTGTGTGTGTGTGTGTGTGTGTGTGTGTGTGTGTGTGTCTGTGTGTGTGTGTGTGTGTGTGTGTGTTGTGAGGCCTACCTGCTCTAGGTGTGTTAAGCAGGAGGGAGAGTAGTTAACAGAAACATGTCGAGCCCTCTCAGGTAATTACATATCCATGCTAATGTCTAATTAGACAGCTCCAAGGGGGCTCATCTACAGCGCACTAATTAATAGTAGTCAATCCAGGGCTTGCACGCACGCACGCACGCACGCACACACGCACACACACACACGTGTGTGTGTGTGTGTGTGTGTGTGTGTGTGTATATATATACTGTATGCGCGACCGTGTATTAAAATGGACAATCAGATAGATGAGCTAAGACCACTAAACTTGTGACTTTGTAGTGACGCACAGTCGCACATGCACGCATGCACACACACATATTCTTCAAAATAGCGGTGTGTTTAACCGTCAGAGTGGCGGGGTCTTTAGAAAAGTGGTGAAACCCCGCCATTCCAATCAATGGAAGTCAATGGTCGGAAAGGCGGTGCGTCGGATTGCCACTCTGTCCCCGGTGTGGTTTGCCGAAGATTCACACAACAAGTCGCTGTATCCGCAACGCCTGAACGTAAGTATTAATCAGGCTTTAGAACAGGGAAAGAGAGAATATGAGAAGTAATGAAAATGGACCAAAAACAATAGCAAGGCACAGTCAAATCAAATGGGCAAAGTTCAGTATGCATTAAGTGCATGATTAAACATTAGCACTGGATAGGTGACAACAGGCAGACTCGTGCTTCTTGTGCAGGTGGAAAATATATCCATCAGATTAAAAAAGAAAAAATCACTTGCAGTAATGATTAATCATAATATAGCGTATTCATCGCGTTGGCGGTGGTTTCATGGGACTTTATTAACTAAATCAGTGGTGGTCTCATATTTTTCTATTAATTCAATTATAGTATTGATCTCATATGATTCTATTAACTACATTACATTGGTGGTTTCATGTGATTCTATTAACTCGGAGTCCGCCATTAGCGTGCATTTGCGTTATTTGTGTGTGTCTGGGCGTACATTCACGCCAATTGGTCATTTATAGTGCTTTCGATGGATCGAGTCGAGATGCTACTCACATTAGCATTGGGTTGCTAGCTGATGATGTCAACAAAACTGGAGCACGCCATCTTCAATTTCTCGTCCACTCTTATCTGTTTTCGCCTTTATCTCCTATTCCTTGTCCAGGTGGCATTTGAGGTCAAAACAAGGTTTATTCCACCGCCCATAGTCGATGCTGTGATCCTGGCGATGAGGCTTTCTCGTTGCTGATCAGGAGACTGCGAGTGGATGCGACAACACACACAGTAGTAGTAACATTTGTAACATCCGGTCATGGGATTTTGGCTCTTCAAAATAAGGGTTGAACGGTGGAAATTCCTGGCAATACGAGGTGAATTAATTAATCCTGGCAGGGAAAGTGTTTTAATTAAATTTTTAACTTTTGATGATCCTAATATTTAAGTTACAGTGGCGGTCGCTGGACGATTCTATTAGTAGGCCTAAAATTACAGGGGTGTTCTACAAGCTGTGCTCTGGCATGGACTTGAACTTTGGCCCTGATTTCACCCAGGAGGTGGCTAACCTTTCTAGACAGCATCCTGCGTGGTGTGTGTCTTTGCTGTGTGTGTGTGTGTGTGTGTGTGTGTGTGTGTGTGTGTGTGTGTGTGTGTGTGTGTGTGTGTGTGTGTGTGTGTGTGTGTGTGTGTGTGTGTGTGTGTGTGTGTGTGTGTGTGTGTGTGTGTGTGTGTGTGTGAGAGAGAGAGAGAGAGAGAGAATGTTAATTCTGTGTCTGACCCAGGGTGTGGAGTGTAACTGTACTAATTCACCGTCCTACTGTGTGTGTCTGCTGTAATTAAGGCCAAGTTGTTGCACAGATTCGATCTTACACTCTTTCTCAGACAAACACACGGTCGCACACAAAATCACACACAGCCAGCCTGCTCGTGCTAGTATCTTGGTCTCAGTAAATCAGCCAAAAGATTTCTACCAGATTATCCTCAATTAGCTTCAAATTGTGTGTGTGTGTGTGTGTGTGTGTGTGTGTGTGTGTGTGTGTGTGTGTGTGTGTGTGTGTGTGTGTGTGTGTGTGTGTGTGTGTGTGTGTGTGTGTGTGTGTGTGTGTGTGTTTGTGATATAAATACTTTTGTACTTTAACTCAAGTACATTTTAAATTCTGGACTTTTACTTAGGCTAGTTGTAATAAGAGTATTTTCATTTTGCAGTATTTATACATATCATAACGTGTGATGAGGAGTGGTTATGCTGTTAAAATAAACAGATGCTGCTCCTGTATTGCCATGTAAAGTTAATGATCCGAGTGTTTATTTTAATTTGACCACTTTCACCATTTGTTACCACTGAGCTAATAGAGCCTGTCTGCTCTGTGTGGAGAAATACATGTTTGACGCAGAGTGGAATAGTAACAGAGTGGCGACACGCTTTGATCTCGCCGCAAAGCGGGTGCCTATGGGCTATAGTTCCAAACATTGGAACTATCCCATTGAGAAGAATGAACACTTCTTCATTCCATTGTTACAATGGGAGTCAATGCTAGTGTCGCCACTCTCTTACTACATTACTCTGGTTTGACCTTCAGGTTCAACCAGACACAGGATTGTGTCAAAGGTCTCAGTAGATGACCAGGGAGACCCAAGACAACCACCCACAATTGCTATATTGTTTTAACATAATCTACCATTCAGACTGGACCAAAGTTTTATTCACTATATACTGTATATATTGTTTTTTTTGGTATATATAGCTTTGATATTGAACTTTTAAGGACTTCTGACACAAAAATAAACAAATTTGATTTTAATTAACTTATCCACTTTATATGACCACAGCTACTCTAAACGTGTGAAAAACACATTCAGCTTGTCTTCGAGTTAATTTTTCATAATTTAATTTAGCTTTTGCTGTTAAAAAAAGGTTATTTCACGCGGTCTGCAAAGAAATAATTAAGAAGCTATGGTTTGGATGTATTCATTTGGAAAAGCATTGACCCTGACCATGCCATTGTGAGTGGGCAGCACTGATGACAGGAGCAGTTAGCTCCAATTAGAATAAGACTGTATGGTGATTAATTTTGCCACTGAACAGCTTTAATGACTTCACATGGTGCTATGCAGGCAAAACCACACACACGCACACGCAGTGCGCACGCACGCACGGTCGCACGCACGCACGCATGCACGCACACATTTGAGCAGCAGTACACACATTCACGTGCATGTCGATACACTGGAGTATCACACATCACAATATGTTTAGTCATGCTGTAACTATCTTTCTCGATTACGACTATAATTTTTGTGCTCAAACACAAGCTTTGCTGAGCTTTGCTCAGATTTCACAAACAGTAGTGCTATGTTGTTGAATGTTAAATGTAAAAAAATAATAATGCATATATCCCACTATTCTGACAAAAGCTAACTTTTAACAGTTTTCCTCAAATGTGATTCATAAAAATAACAATATACATCGTCATGCTTCAATATATTGACTCATAACCCTGGCCTGTAGTGAGATATGTATCTGTGCCAGACCAGACGTAATGGTGGTGGACAGACAACAGCAGGATTCTTAGATCAAAGTGCTTCATTTCCAAGTAACAGCACACTGCTTGCCATGCCTTAGTTGTAACTGCACAACTAAGGCATTATCTACATGGAAATAAGAAGATAAAGCACTTGTGATAACAGAAGATCTCACGCGATGTTTGTGTGGGGGTGCTGATTTATTAACTCGATACACAACATCACACCCAGCTAAGAGTCTAACTAAGGCCATTAACTGTGTAAATCAGCCATCACCAACCCTACAGTATTTAGTTGCGAACGCAGTGAGCACTAACTATAGAAGCTGGCCTAAACTGTCTGTGTGTGTGTCTGTGTGTGTGTCACGCTGTAACACCACTGGCCCGCCACCAGAGGGCGCAGCTGTATCACACACAAAAAACACACACACACACACACACAAAACTTAACTTAAAAAAACCTTAACTTAAAATAACACACATGCACGCACACAACTTAAACAAATCTTAAAAAAACCCTTAAAAAAGTACGTAATTTATTCTAATTGTTGTTATTGCAATTTACGAGCTACGTTCGCTTCCCGTGTTTGCGCGTCTTACTTGTATTTTGTCTCCCTGTCGTGTTGTGTTAACGTCTCTCTGCGTGTGTCTCCAGACAGGTCAGGGCCACGGCACGGAGCGACCGGCAGAACAACACTATGAAGACCCAGTCTGAACACAGGTGAGAGGGAGGGGCAAGAAGGAAGCTAGGAGGGATCGAGTGGACGATGAACAGAAGGAAAGAGTTGAAGGACCGAAACGCCTGATTTTGTACTTCATCGTACAGTGGTACCAGAGATATCAGACTGAAAGGTCACAACGTGGTGCGGACGCGTTGTTCACAGTTCACTGCCAAAGACATCATCATCTACTTGAGGGAGGCCAATTCATTATATACCCCCCCATGACGTCTTGAGTCTGATTCAACTATACAGTACATTATTCATACAGTAGCTCAAGTTAAATATCTTTTTATCTCTCTTTTCATGCTTTACTCGATCCCTCTGTTATTTATTTTTGCTCTACTAAAGGATTATGTAAATTGTAAAGCGTGGACGGAGTTGGAGCACTGCATTGAGTGCAGTTAACAGAACGTGTACATGCAGTGGACACTCCTAATCGCACAGCAGGCGCCTGTCTGTCCATGCAACCAGTGTCACCGCTGCAGGCTCACTGAGGTGGGCAGCTGTTTGGAATGAGGTCCCCCCCCCCCCCCCCCCCCCTCAAGGGCACCTTTGATGTTAATATCAGCCAGTGGTTGCCCCTTTAGCATTAAATGCTACAGCCGTCATATGCCATTTTGTCCAAGTTCTTTTCTAACCCGGAATATGTTGGTGTGTACTACGCCCCCAACACTGTAACAGCATTTTATTTGCATCGCTACTGTATCTGAGAAGACAAATCTCGGTTAGGTGGTGATTCTCAGGGGATATGTACTGACACTATTTCATCTTCAAACTTTCATGTTCTTTTCGAAAACATTATTCACGGTCACAATTACAGACTCTCTGTCCTAAATCTCTCTCTCTCTCTCTCTCTCTCTCTCTCTCTCTCCTTTCAGAGAAATACATCAGACACCTTGAAGATAATTGATGGCGTTTTGTTATCTTGTACATTGTTTTAGCACACCTGGGCATCAGTACACACTTACAGGATAATTAGCATTAATAGTCATTTGACGATGATGTAAAAAGCAGCACTCAAGATGATTTAAATTACCTCTGAAATGTCTTGAGGTGTGAAGTTGCCAGTGAAATCCAGAAGTAGAGTGAGTGCGTGCGTGCGTGTGTGCATGCGTGCGTGCGACAGTGCGTGCACACTTGTCTGTGCAGTGCATGCATTTGGCACATATTTCTTGTAGTGAGAGCTGTTTATTAATGATGAGGAGACTTCAAAAGGATGCTGTGGATTCCACAGATAGACAGACGGACAGTCAGGCAGAATGAAAGCCTTTGTATCCCAGGTCACCATTGTGTTGCTGAATGGTCAATCTGTGTCTTTGTCCATCCATAGACTCAGTGCATTGACTACCAGAGCCTGTGTGGCAATGATCCGTCCGGAATATCACACATGGCAACATCAGCCAGCAAAAATGAATTGAGTAATAATTTAACCCATTTAGGCATGACCTCAACATTTAAAAAAAATCTTCTAAATCCTCCAGTTTTCTGAAATAAATATTTTCATGATTTTTCAAAAATAGCAGACCTACAAGCTCATAGCGCGCCACTCGGTGGCGCGCTATGAGCTTGTAGATCTGCTATTTTTCAATAGCTAAATTATAACATAATGTTTAAAACACCAAAAGGGGTTCCTGCCCAAAATGGGTTAAAGCAGATTTAATGAATATAATTACATTTTAACCAATCTGTATGGTAGAGTATCAGAATACATTTTTATTGTCACGTCGCAGGTTTACAGGTGTTAAAACAATGGTAAAGCTAATTTGTTTTCGCTTTTTCCATCAAAAGGAAAGAAGAAGAGAGGGACAGGGGATCTGCTGCACTTGGCCGTGGCCTCCCTACTGTTCCATTGAGAAATGTAGACCCCGGTTGTCACGTAGGTCGTAGGAGACTCTTGGATTACAGTTCTCAGTCGCAACGACTGATTTCAGTCATTTGGGTTCCATAGAAGCCAGCATGTCTTTTGTGAACGCATGCTGCGCACCGATACTACGAGCTTGTAGATCTGCTATGTTTTCGGTCATTAGTTATTTTAAGATGAAAGAGTATTTGAAGTGATGAATAATACAAGTTTAGAAGCATCTTCCAGAAACATGAATGGTCTCAGGAATTTCATAAAAGCAAGCTCAAATCTTTGATTTCTTCAGCTGCGCGGTTCGACCTAAAACATCATCATTACATTTTCAGTCTTGAGATTTTGTTTTGCTTTATTCCATGAGCCTACTGGTTGACTAGTAGTGCATGCCTGAAGCACACCATTCTGTCTTGCTGAGCATTATACGTTTGGTCTCTCAGGCTGGAGATCTGGTCCAGGGTCATAAACGTTACGGATTGCACCTGCAAATGAACACTCAGGCTTTGAGCTCCACGTTTCTGCTCTCTGAGTCGTTTGTTGTCTCCGTATAATTACTCCCGTTCACATGTGATATAATAGAGCCATATCGTCTAACACTGTGTCGGCTCCTTAATTCCATCTAACCGGACTTGATGAAAACAAACGTGTAGCGCTGCCATTATTCATCACCACACATGTCTGTGATGCTGCATCCCTCTTGCACGTGCACGCACGCACGCACGCACGCACGCACGCACGCACGCACGCACACACGCACGCACGCAGGCACGCACACAGACACACACACACACTCTCTACATACTCTCTCTCTCTCTCTCTCTCTCTCTCTAGTGATTTGCCTGGCCTGTATCAGGCTGTCCACAGAGGACCATAGGGCTCCTTTCCCTCTTAACTATGTTGTGAATTACCTCTCCTTTCCTCTCCTCTCCTCTCAGCCTCTCTCCTCCTCTACTTCTCATGTCCTCTCTTCCTCTCCTCTGTCTGTCTGTTCAGTATGCAGAGCTGAGAGGGCATCATTACCAGGGCTGTATTTGAGTCATTTTGATTTAAGCAGCCAGACAATGGCCTGTTGATTGAAGCTACCAGAAGGCAGACAATAGGGTTCTGTGCCACATAATGCGCCACCATTTTTTTTCCTGAGCTCCCCGCTTTTCAGAAACGGGCCCCGTCTCTCCATTGTGCCTCTCCCGGAGGAGCGAGAGAGAGAATGGGGGGGGAAAAAAACAGTGCTTAGAGAGGAGGAATATTTTCCCGTGGTATGTCATTATTTTGCAAATTTCTATTATCTCATCATGTTGTCTTCATTGTAATTGCAGCTAATTAGGAGGCTAGTTAGGAGCCCGGGCTTTGAGGCTGCCTCGACCGCTGAAAGGAGCCCACCGATTATGGGCCCCGACAAGAGAGGAAGCGAGAGAAAAGGGGAGATTAATGCTGTTACCCGGGAGACACTGGCTTCCATCTGCGGGGAACAATGCCTTTTTGTTTTCGACCCGGGATCCCGCTCAGATCCACAGAATGGGCCGAGCTCCACGACAATGCCCAATTCTGTGTTATACCGGGGGCCTGGCAGCGACCTCCCTTCCTCACCTACCCCTCACCTCCTCTCTCTCTCTCCCCCGTCACTCTGCCTCAGAGCCTCCTTCCCTCCCGACGCTCTCTCTGTCCCTCATGCCTTCCGTCATTCTCGCCACCTTGCCCTCCGTT
>NC_136804.1:18800534-18808034 GCF_951216825.1 Electrona antarctica | reverse complement strand
TACTGTACATGTTCCAGAATCCCCACAATCACATCTAATAATTTAATCTCGTAGTTATAGAGAATTGGAATAGTCAATACATGAAGAACACACAGTGAGGTTCCATGATGCTATTAGGGGCACAACAATGAAACATTTACAGATTTTTTTGTGCAATGCCATTGTTAAGTGGTTAACTCATTTACCGCCGAGATCGCCTTTTCACGCCTTTTTTTCGGTTACAAAATGTTTGATTTGGGTTGAATTAAATAACATTCGCCGGGATGTTACATAGCGGCATTTGATTCCTGACACTCTTTCAAACTAAGACGGTCTAACGTTGGCGTTAATGAGTTAATCGGACTGTATTTAGTTGATTAAAAAAAAAAAAATGTGTGTGTATATATATATATATATATATATATTAAAATTACAAATTTAATTAAAACTATTATTCAATTATCAAAAAGTTATATAGGCTATAGAATAATTGCTGAAGAAAATATTTGTATGATGTGAAGCATATTTAAGAGATTGGGTGGCAATACGCACAGCCCTTGTGTGATTTTGAGCCAATAAAACATTTATTTTTACCGTCAGGCAACTTCGCATCTTCTTAGAAAGTACATACAATGAAGAAAGAAATGCCCCAGAGCCATCTTCTCTTTTGGATGTCTTGTCTTTTGTACTCAACAAATGCTTTATTTATCTTCGGTTGAAGTGTTTTGTTGGCAAAGAACCTAATGTTGGCATTTATATATACATATTTCCTTTTTTTCCCCGCTAGCGAAGAGGTGATTGAAGAGACGATTTGAAGAGGAAAGCATTTCTTTTCTTTTCTTTTTTCCCTTTTTTTTCTACCCCAACCACGCCTTTGAAAAAGTTGTCCATAGTTTTGAGAAGTTGTACGTACCTGCGTCTGTGAAAAAAAGAAAGAAAAGTGACTACGACGACGGAAAAAATTAAAAACTTTAATCAGACGCCTCAGAAACCAGATTCTGAAAGAGCACATAGATAGACAAGGTAATCTGTGTTGTTTGGGGAGCGTTCAGCCAGTGCCCCCCACCCCCCTCCCCGATCCACCGCCTCGTTTATCTTTGTGGGGGGAAATTTCTCCCTGTTGCGTTTAATGTGTAGTCAAAGTGGAGAGGGCGAAAGCGCTACTCTCTAATTTTGCATGTCATCTCTCTCCAAATCGCTTCAAAGACGAGGCCCGTGCCAAAGACGTCCTCCTCCCTTCCCTCTTCTTCTTTCTGTCTTTCACTGCCTTTTCTTTTCCGCCCGAGTTGTTGTCGCCGTCGTTCGCCGCTCGGCGCCAGGAAATCGCAGGCATCTAAACAACGGCGCACAATGTCGTACAAAAAGAAAAGGCTCTAGAGTTTTACTTTCAGATGTCACTCCAATAGCACACATCTGCTACGTGCCGTGCATCTGCTAGCCCCCCCTCTCCCCCCCCCCCACACACACACACACACACACACACACACACACACACACACACACACACACACACATTCTCTCCTCTCAGAGAGACGGCCTTGCTGATTGAACTGAAGACAGAAAACATCCTCATTATCGCAGGCAGTGAGCAGGCTGGGCTCCCCAAAAGCCCCCCGTTAATGCATTCACTCACTCACTTAACCGTAGAGCTGAGCCCAGTGCAGTGGAGACACACACACATACGACAGTGCGGGTGTGTATACCTGTTTATTGTGTGTATGTACAGTTTACGTACTGTGTATATCGTATACCTTGTATCTCCATATTTCACGTTTATATTTGTAAGTATATTTATTTAAATTTTGTATGCCCTACTTCATTGTAAAATAGC
Source organism: Electrona antarctica (assembly GCF_951216825.1). NCBI lineage: Eukaryota > Metazoa > Chordata > Actinopteri > Myctophiformes > Myctophidae > Electrona > Electrona antarctica. The sequence goes on along the minus strand of NC_136804.1, from coordinate 18,806,224 downwards.
AGATCTACAAGCCTCTGACGTGTCATGATATGGCCCGGTGTGACCTTATAGATCTAATGTTTTTATGTTGAAAGTGGAATAATACTTTATCGATGAATCAATGCAAAAAGTTGTAATTGATCTTTTTTGGCCAGAAGGAGGAGGACACTGGAGCAGCACGGACATTTCGAGCCTTTTTATTAGGTGCTAGTACAAGACAAGACCTATGCGGTCTTCATCAGAGTCAGAGCCAAAAATAGGCGATCCTTATTAAATTGTTGCGACCTTAGGTCGCATTTTACTGTGAAAATCTGCATGAGGCGTCCATCACGCCTCGTGACATGCTCCATATATGGCCAATACAGAATTCAATGTTGATCTGACCTCATCAAACCCTGTACACTCAAGACACGCTCCATATATGGCCAGTACAGAATTCATTCCATATTCCATCAAACCCTTAGATCTCCGTATATGTCAGATCCATATGTTGATCTGACCTCATCAAACCCTTAGATATCAATGGAGATCTCCATATATAGCACACATTTTACGCCCTACTCGGCCCGAAAACATGGATCTCCATATGTGGAGCTGACTATCATCACCTGGATATCCATGAAGATCACGACACTGACCTTAACCATCCCTGGATAGTCATACATGGAGAAGACTAGATCATATGGAGCCGGCCAGCAACTGACCTCACGGACACCAGATTAATAGTTTAACTCCTGCTTCTTAACTGTGCTGCATGTATTAAGAAGCTCTGTTGTTTAAGGGCGAGGTCGCTTCTCGCCCTCAGGGTGTCTTACTGGTTGTTGTACCCCCCCCCCGAATACCATCTACTTCAAGCCATCAGGCACGAATGTATGAGCCACTGTAACATGCACGACAGCATTTCTTTTATACCTGGCCATTGACATTGTATTGACAGATGGACTGTCTGTGATGTGTGTGCAATGGCTTTCTGCTGTCCGCTCTGTATGCTGGCATTGGAACCTCTTTCTCTCTGAGCATCTCTCCAGTATCTGTACTTTGACGTTCTCTTTCAACACTAAAAGCACAAGACGTTTCCGTCACATTTCATTGCATTTTATTGAAGAGAACAACACTCAAGATCTCGACATTAGCCTTCAGAGCAAATGCGATTTGCTCTGAAGGCCATTGAGAAGAAAACAAAACATCAGTCCAACTCTATTCTCTCCGTCTATCTTTCTCTCGCTTGTACTCTCATTCTCTATTCCCCCCTCATTCTCCTGCTCATCTCTCCTTGTACTCTCATTCTCTATTCCCCCCTCATTCTCCTGCTCATCTCTCCTTGTACTCTCATTCTCTATTCCCCCCTCATTCTCCTGCTCATCTCTCCTTGTACTCTCATTCTCTATCCCCCCCTCATTCTCCTGCTCATCTCTCCTTGTACTCTCATTCTCTATTCCCCCCTCATTCTCCTGCTCATCTCTCCTTGTACTCTCATTCTCTATTCCCCCCTCATTCTCTGCTCATCTCTCCTTGTACTCTCATTCTCTATTCCCCCCTCATTCTCTGCTCATCTCTCCTTGTACTCTCATTCTCTATTCCCCCCTCATTCTCCTGCTCATCTCTCCTTGTACTCTCATTCTCTATTCCCCCCTCATTCTCCTGCTCATCTCTCCTTGTACTCTCATTCTCTATTCCCCCCTCATTCTCCTGCTCATCTCTCCTTGTACTCTCATTCTCTATTCCCCCCTCATTCTCCTGCTCATCTCTCCTTGTACTCTCATTCTCTATTCCCCCCTCATTCTCCTGCTCATCTCTCCTTGTACTCTCATTCTCTATTCCCCCCTCATTCTCCTGCTCATCTCTCCTTGTACTCTCATTCTCTATTCCCCCCTCATTCTCCTGCTCATCTCTCCTTGTACTCTCATTCTCTATTCCCCCCTCATTCTCCTGCTCATCTCTCCTTGTACTCTCATTCTCTATTCCCCCTCATTCTCCTGCTCATCTCTCCTTGTACTCTCATTCTCTATTCCCCCTCATTCTCCTGCTCATCTCTCCTTGTACTCTCATTCTCTATTCCCCCCTCATTCTCCTGCTCATCTCTCCTTGTCCTCTCATTCTCTATTCCCCCCTCATTCTCCTGCTCATCTCTCCTTGTACTCTCATTCTCTATTCCCCCCTCATTCTCCTGCTCATCTCTCCTTGTATTCTCATTCTCTATTCCCCCGTCATTCTCCTGCGTTCCTCTCGATGTCTGTCTACTTGTCTAGTCCTTCCACCCAAGTGTAATCCTATAACAACTCATGGAAAGGAAACATTTCCCACAAAATAATTCGGAGTTGACCAGATTACCTCATCATCCAAACGTGGGCGTTCAGTATATGTGTAGTGTGCTCCTTGGTGTATTTGTGTGTATTTTTCCAACGATAGTGGCAATTTTGCAGCCGATATGTCCTGATTTTTTTAACCACATTCAACCCGATTTTGGGCATGTCATTCATTATAGGCTAAATGTTTTCTAAAATAGATGATCAACAAGCTCACAATGCTCGATGTGAGCTTGGCAATTATTCTTTCTTTTCAAAATTCTTTTTATTGTAATTTCAATAATATAAATATCAGGGATCATAGGGCAGACATAATGAAAAGAGTATTATTGCGCAAATCATGCCCCTTCAAGACAAAAGAAAAAAGAAAAAACATTTACTCCCCTTCAAGTCCCAATTTAGTAAAGCCAATTCCCCAATTCCCCAGCCTCTCTACGAGTAGCTTGGCAATTATTGAAACATTTTGAATAGAGCAATAAAGTTTAATTTGTTTAATTTTGTACAAATGGAGCAAAATGGAACAAATGGAACAACATGGTACAAATGGAACAAAATGGACCACATTTGTACACTCTCAGAGTTAAATTAAGTTTCATTTTACATTTACATTGTTTAATAAAGGTCAAACCGGGGGCCCTAGAGCCGTAACAATCTTCTCTTATGGGGGTCCTTGGCATGTATGTTGAAATGGGGGGTCCGCGGGCTAATGAGGATCATTTTGCTGGTCCTTGACATGAAATAGTTTGGGAACCACTGGTCTAGACTAGAACAGCCTGTGTTGGCTTGAACCCCTGAATTGCTCACTTTTGAGGCTATATTTAAACATATATGATTCAGATGGGCTCTGCAAACACATTGCATGTTGTTATCCTCGTATGGTCGGGAACGGAGAGACAGAGGCTGTAGAATAGATGGGTGGCCTGCCTGCCAGGAAAGACAGCTGAGTTGTGTTGTGTTAAAACATTTGGCCGGGGAAAGAGAGAGAGTACGGCTGTTTACCAGGTTCATAAACAGAGGTGACTGAGGATGCACAAAGATACACAGAGTGTGTGTGTGTGTGTGTGTGTGTGTGTGTGTGTGTGTGTGTGTGTGTGTGTGTGTGTGTGTGTGTGTGTGTGTGTGTGTGTGTGTGTGTGTGTGTGTGTGTGTGCGTGCGTGCGTGCGTGCGTGCGTGCGTGCGTGCGTGCGTGCGTGCGTGCGTGCGTGCGTGCGTGCGTGCGTGCGTGCGTGCGTGCGTGCGTGCGTGCGTGCGTGCGTGCGTGCGTGCGTGCGTGCGTGCGTGCGTGCGTGCGTGCGTGCGTGCGTGCGTGCGTGCGTGCGTGCGTGCGTGCGTGCGTGCGTGCGTGCGTGCGTGCGTGCGTGCGTGCGTGCGTGGAGGGGGTGACTGTGTGGTGGCCGGGGCTTTTGTTTTGCAGGTGTAAAGTTCCTGCCCACCATCATGGAGACTGTGTGTGCACTGCAGTGCACCTGGCGTCCATATATGAACACAAATGGCCGTGTTTGCGGGAGGGAAGCCGGACAGGGAGGTCTCTGTCGCTGCAGTAGCAGGTTGGCCAGGGCGCCTGTTCAGTGGGGTGTCGAACTAGGCATAGCGTGTTCCGCATGCATTATGTCCTCCTGGTGAAACTCCTGGTGAAGAATCGGTCTATCAGTATCAGAGGAGACACAAGATTGCCTGTGCTCTCCCTATAGGACCAACTGTAGAAGTTAGTATAGTCGCTATAGAATACACTGAAATTGGGTCATGGCGTAAAATGACTACATTGAGAGAAATGGGAAAAAATAATTGTCCAAACAAGACATGGGGGGGAGAGACAGCATTCCAGGTAGAGCTGGGAACTACTGGAGAAAGTTGCTGAAAGGGGAAAGGTAGAGTGAGAGAAACAAAATGCGGAAGTGCGGAACACCATAAACGCGCCTGAATCGATTCATGAACGAGCACTCTCTGTTAAACCCCATACTATGCGTGCTTTTGCTTGTGCATGTATTTCGCCCGCCTGCAGTTCCAGCTTTGGTCAGTAGGGCAGGATGGCTTTACAGTTTCCCAGCCGCTCTGGGGGCCTACTGAGGACACACCGTCATTGGTGAAAGACCATGTGCCATCAGTCAGATGGTATTGTATCTTATCTTAAATAAATGAACTAGCCTGGCTCCATTCTCTATTAAATCGCCCTATGATAAGTGATAGTTTCTTTACAGAAACGCCAACTTCATCGGTTTGTTTTGTTTGCTGCTTAAAAGGGGCACAGTGACGCATGTTTTGGTCCTTTTGAATTTGCATTTGACGAGGTGCAGGCCCGAGCATTTGATATGTTTTATGTGCATGTGGCGACTGAACCCTATTGTGGTCCATTTGTACGGGATGCAGTCAATGAAACGGAGATCGGCTGCTGCGCTTTACTTAAAAAAAAGTATAGGGACCATTTGAATATTGTGATTCTTTATTCCTTGTACCTCATTATGGCATAAGATTGATGTCAGAATAACTTATGCATACGATACAAACTGCGCCACGAGCAAATTAGGCTTCACCTTATTGCTTTAAAAGAAGAGAAGGATGCATTCCACATCAAGAAGACGGATTTTTAATGATAAATTCAAATGTTTTTATGTAAATATCGTTCTATTTACATTCCAAGTGAGGGGGGGGCGCCGGTCCCCCCGGTAGGCAATTCATAACGCAAGGTGAAGAGAGAGGAGAATCAGAACCTATGGACGGGTTAAATGATGGGGTTCCTGCGTAGACGTGTGTGTGTGCATGCGTGTGTGCCCGACGTGTCCTAATGATTGTTCGCTGTCTGCAGAGAGTGGAACACAGGGGGAATTAGTCGTCATTGCATATCAAAGACATCAGCCATTAGAGACATGGGGTAGGGCCCTCTAATGAGAGCTAGGGGCACCGGTGTTTATACATGTATGAGTTGTGTGCGGTGGCTGGCTGGGTCACGTGCATTCTCATGCGTGAGCACGCGTCTTCAAAGAGACCCCATTATATAGGTTTTATTATACGCATATACATATGTTTGTATCTGCAAACGGAGGTATATAGCAAAGAGCACTCAATTAGATGCACAATCTATTCAGATCAACAAATGTACACACACACACACACACTCACACTCACACTCACACTCACTAACTCAGATGTACTATGCACACACTAGTGACAAGTCAAACAAACGTGCTGCGCATGCACACACTAAAGCATTCATGCGTGCGCACACACACACACACACACATACACGCACGCACACACGCACGCACGCACACACACACACACACAGACACACACACCCCTCTGGCAGGCCTCATGGTGCCACAGTGGTGGCACAACGTGGGCAGAGGTGCCTGAGAGATGCCAAGGTTTGGTGTGTGGAAGATATAAACACCAACCTTCACACAAAT
>NC_136804.1:18759334-18800334 GCF_951216825.1 Electrona antarctica | reverse complement strand
TTTCCGACTGCACAATGTATGTTGCTTCATGGTCGTCTTGTGATCCATTTTTCTTCAGCAAGCATCTATTCTATATACATATCATTCCACGTCCCCAAATGGGGTAATTTGTCCGGCGTTCCGGCCGTTGTACGGTGTAACATCATCGTGTTGATTGGCTAGGACCGCTCACGCGGTGCATACATTCGGCACGCGTGGCGGGTTCGTCACGCATAGCCACACGCCGGCATAGTCATGAGATATGGCCAAGACAATTGAATCAAACATGGTTAAAATGGAGTTTGAAGTTGACAATGGGTTTATATAGGAAGGGAGTTTCCTCGTAGAAGAAGATCTGATATAATCATATCATCATCATCATACTATAATTCAGTCAATGTCTGTCTGTCTGAATGAATTAATGTGTGTCAGAAACACCGCCGTATCTCCTCACCACCTGCACCAATCGCTCCCACTTTTCACACAGGCATTGACCATAATAATATGGAGGTCTTAACGAAGCCCTTTTTTTGATTTGACACATTAATGATTAATAATTAATTTATTAGTGAATTAAAAACGCACCCAGGGCGCAGTACCCCCGGCGGCCACAAGGGGGGGGGGGATATCTCACAACGGGTAAGGGCTAGTGAATATCAAATATCCAAATATTGAATCAAGCACATTAGAAACCTAAGTAACACACAAAGGCCTAAGTAAACATTAAAGTGGGATTGTGACTACTGCAGTGGTACTGAAAGGACCATGGTGGTCTGGTACTGAAAGGACCATGGTGGTCTGGTACTGAAAGGACCATGGTGGTCTGGTACTGAAAGGACCCTGGTGGTCTGGTACTGAAAGGACCATGGTGGTCTGGTACTGAAAGGACCATGGTGGTCTGGCATGTTTAGCTGATTGACTACGACTCATCTATACTTGACAGTACTGCTGATCTTTTCCAAAGCATCCCGTGGTTTGTTTGATTTTGGAGGAAGCCATTGTATTCAGTTTATTTCAGAATTGTTACATCTAATTGCAGAGACTAATCTAATTGCAGAGAAGAGTAATCCAACACTTTGTCATTGTGCTATCATTGCCTTATTTTTCTGTCCGTCATTGTTACATTTATGTTACCAGTGCATATTAATCAATTAATTAAAGCACACGTTGACTTGAAAGAAAGATCCCAGCCAAAAAACAGTTTGGAGAAAAGATTGCAGGATAGAATCCAAGATCTTGAGAGGATCTTCGATATTTGACTGAGATGACAACAGGGCTAATGTTATGAATGGTAAATGGTGCATTTATATAGCACCTTTATCGAAGGCGCGTTACAGTACATAGATTGTGCATTACATTCACCCATTCACACACACATTCATACACCGATGGCAGCTGAAACCATGCAAGGCACCAACCAGCACATCAGGAGCAATTAGGGGTTCAGTGTCTTGCTCAAGGACACTTCAACACTAACTCTGGGGGAGCCCGGGGTTCGAACGGGCAACCTTGCGGTTACCATCCGGCAGTAGACAGTCCATGTAAAATAGAGGCATTGTTGCTGTGCAATCTACGTTTCACTGCCATGAGGTCACATGCCTCTCCATTCAAACCCTCCATGTTCGCTCATCACTGTAAACCCGTGACCTAAAACTGTATGCAACAAAAGATTTAATGCACGTACAAAACGCAACAAGGCAAACACAATAGCCTCCGATTGAGATCTAATGTGATTTCACACTACTTGAGTTGGCACAGAGATTTAATTTACAGCCACTGATATCTGCACTGACTAGGGGGCACAGATTCAGGGAAGGGGGAGAGGAGATGGGGATGTTGTGGTTGGGCAGGGGGGGTAGCTGAGGGGGCTTCCTGTCAGGAATTGTATCACCACATGTGTGTGTTCTGTGTTTATGCTGTCGCTCTGTCCAAAGGAATTAGTTGTGTCCTCTTCCAGAAGAGAGAGAAAGAGAGAGAGAGAGAGAGACAGAGACAGAGAGAACGGTGGGGTTGTGCGTGTGTGTTTGACAGTATGGTTTAATATTATAATAAACGTAATTTATACAGCACATATAAAAACGTGTTGGCCCATGCGGTGTAAGGCGTAAGGCTGCTCGCCCAGACCGTGTCCTCAAATCATGTGCAGACCAACCAGCGGGAATGTTTATGGATATGTTTAACCTCTCCCTCTCCCAGGCTGTCCCCACAGGTTTGAAGATTTCCGCCATTGTATTGGTCCCCAAGCATTCCAAGGTAGCATTTCTGAAATACTGGAGACCATGTAGCCCTTACCTAAATTGTCAGCAAATGCTTTGAGAGTTTGGTGAACGTTTGTTCCATGCTGCCATGCCACGCTGCACCCATGGCAATTTGCATATCGACGACGCCAATTGCCATGGCTCTTCACACAGGCCCCTCTCACCTAGAGATGAGGAACAGCTGTGTGCAAATGCTGTTGGTGAACTACAACTCAACGCATTTGAACAGTTCCTGCCAAGCTCAACACAAAGCTCAGAGAGCTGACCGTGTGCAGCTGGCTTCCTGTCGGGCTGTCACCAGGTGATGAATATGGGCAACATTACATCAGACCCTCTAACCGTGGGGCTCCGAGTCGTCTCCTCTACTCCCTGCACGTGTGCGTGCGTGCGTGCGTGCGTGCGTGCGTGCGTGCGTGCGTGCGTGTGTGTGAGGTGAGGTGTGTCCTCATATCTTTGCTTCTGGGGGTCCCTGGAACAACATATTTTCAGATGGGGGTTGGCGGCCAATTACATATATTTTTGGGGGTTCTTGACATGAAAATGTTTGAGAACGACTGACATAGAAACATGGGTTTTTCAGGATTTAGAAGGCATTTGTAGAATCGTCCTCAGGTCTAAATGGAAAAAATATACAGTTTAATTCATGATGATAACATAAGAGGTTGGGGGGGGGGGGGGGTCCAGGACACATGGAGGGTGTCACTCACAAGAAGTGAGCTGTTAACCCATGTAGACTGTAGGATGTGTGGAGCTGTCCTAGCTGTTAACCCATTAGACTGTAGGATGTGTGGAGCTGTCCTAGCTGTTAACCCATGTAGACTGTAGGATGTGTGGAGCTGTCCTAGCTGTTAACCCATTAGACTGTAGGATGTGTGGAGCTGTCCTAGCTGTTAACCCATGTAGACTGTAGGATGTGTGGAGCTGTCCTAGCTAATCCATTTAGACTGTAGGATGTGTGGAGCTGTCCTAGCTGTTAACCCATTTAGACTGTAGGATGTGTGGAGCTGTCCTAGCTGTTAACCCATGTAGACTGTAGGATGTGTGGAGCTGTCCTAGCTGTTAACCCATGTAGACTGTAGGATGTGTGGAGCTGTCCTAGCTAAGCCATTTAGACTGTAGGATGTGTGGAGCTGTCCTAGCTGTTAACCCATTTAGACTGTAGGATGTGTGGAGCTGTCCTAGCTGTTAATCCATTTAGACTGTAGGATGTGTGGAGCTGTCCTAGCTGTTAATCCATTTAGACTGTAGGATGTGTGGAGCTGTCCTAGCTGTTAACCCATTCAGACTGTAGGATGTGTGGAGCTGTCCTATAGCTAATCCAACCCATTTAGACTGTAGGATGTGTGGAGCTGTCCTAGCTAATCCAACCCATGGGATTGCGAGGACGTGTCCTTATTCAGATTTTTTTTCTTTTTTTGGGGGGTTGGCCTCTCCTTCTGCACCATACTCCTTGCTGTTTGCGCATGCGCGCTGCCGTTCACGTCCCTGTTTACCGCTCGTATCTCCTAATCTGTGGAGCTCTCCGTGGTTTTGACCAGATGTATACTAAGCTCTTCATTTCTGACTTCAACATGCTTCTCGTTTTAAATATGAACGCAAGGGATTATCGAGCGACATTATCGTAATCATAGCGAGGTAAGCAAGCAACATTATTTCTCACGTTTTTTGTGCGGAACGGAAAGGGGGGGGGGCTTTCAGAGTAAAAGCTGCCATATCTGTGCGGCACCCCGAGCTGCTATTTTGAAAGAAATCCTGGCACTGATTGTGTTAATGAATCAAATTTGAATTTAGGCGGAGCCATGATTTTTGGTTGTGATAGAATTTTTACCCTCAAGTGAGTGTGAGTGTGTGTGTGTGTGTGTGTGTGTGTGTGTGTGTGTGTGTGTGTGTGTGTGTGTGTGTGGGGGGGGGGGTGGTTGGTAGCCTGGCTAATAAGCCAGACTCAAATCACACTGTCGTGTGGTATTTGAGTCTGGAGATGCTGTGTATGGATCTTGTTTCCCGGGGGGTGGGTTCAAACATTTTCTCTTTGACGCAATTGGTTAGAGGTACTGACAGTCAAAGGTTTCAAGCATTGAACGTCACTGTACCAAAGCCCGCCCATATTGCATACCGTGTCCCGATTGGCCACACCAGTTCTCTGGTGTAGGAAATGGGCGTACAATTGAGCCTCTCCAGACCGTAATCCACCGGCAGGCAATTTTTTTTTGTTGCCAACGGTGGATTCGGTCTGGCTTATTAGCCAGGCTAGGTGGTTGGGGGGTGTCCAGAAGAACTCCTGAGGTGAGGTGTGTCCCATTGAATTTTGCCTTTTCATGTCCTGCTACAGTATGTCCAGAGACACAGTGGCATCACAGAAGGCAGACAACATGTATACGTATACATACAGATCAACCATACGCACACACACACACACACACGCGCACACGCACGTGCACACACCAGACAACATCCAGTAGGGGGTCTGTCTTTTGAAATCAATAGAAATGTACACAGACACATGGGACATGAGCGTGTGTGTGTGTGTGTGTGTGTGTGTGTGTGTGTGTGTGTGTGTGTGTGTTGTGTGTGTGTGTGTGTGTGTGTGTGTTTTTGTGTGTGTGTGTGCCTGCGTGCATGCGTGCCTGCCTGCCTGCCACTGGTTGATTCAGGAGAAATGGCTTTTGTTGAGTCCCCTGTGCTATGTAACATTACAGAGTAATTACAGAGTCTGTGCTTTGTTTAGGGCATGGCTAATTATGCTGTTTGGGTTGTGCAAGGCCCTGGGGTGTGTGTGTGTGTGTGTGTGTGTGTGTGTGTGTGTGTGTGTGTGTGTGTGTGTGTGTGTGTGTGTGTGTGTGTGTGTGTGTGTGTGTGTGTGTGTGTGCGTGTGCGTGTGTGCATGCGTGTGTGTGTGCGCATGTGTTCAAGAGAGGGAGAGAGAGACAGTAGTCAGTAGGAAGAGACTAATTGTGGAGGTATCGCTAACAGCACTGGGACTGTCTATGAAAGCGAAAGAGACGGATCACAAGGCTCCTTCTCATCTCTGTATGCAGATCTTGATATCACTCTTAAGTAAATCTTTGCTTTCTCTCTAAGCAAATCATACCTCATGTCATACAGTAGCTCTCATCATCTACTTAATAAATAATACATTAATATATTAAATTAAAATGAAAACATTTGCTTTCAGTCATATTATGACGGAAAGTGACGTGTGGGAGATCAGCAGAATCTTCTTTTTTTTATCCAAAGATCCTCAGTTTTCATCCTTCAGTGTGCGAGTCACTACTTTTTCTTTATGGACTTTCATGCTGTCCTCTCGCACCTGTTTCAGTCTTATACAGTAGTAAGTGTTTAGTTTAGAGCGCAAACTTCCCTATAGCTCATTTGTTCAATCTGAGTTAAATTGAACATACATGATTGTACAGTGTGATTGATAGAGGAGGAGAGAAGGTCATATACTGTCATACTGTCAGCCCCCCAGCCCAGCAAGCCATTCATACAGCAGTATATCTGAGTGAGTATCAGCATGTCTCACAATGGCATTAATCCATTTAGGTGATGAACAGCAGCGATTTGCACATACAATAACACTCAAGAAAAGGCCCCCATTCTGCCCTTCATTTGTGTAATTCCCATTATTTCATGTTGACACGGACCATGGCTAAGCAAAGTAGAGATGGCATAATTCAAAAGGACCCTGGGTCTGAATAGCAGTGGCCATCTCTCGAAGAGCGAGACCGCAGGCAGGCTATTCAGACACGTCCTTGTCCCCCTGCCCACGCCATTTTAATAAATATTGCAATGTTGCAGATGCATCATTTTCTCCTGCTACATTATTCTCACACAATGAACGCTTCAGAACAATGAGTTTTGGACTCAATGGTTACATTGTTATTTTGTTTTTACGTGGCCGTGTCATTCCTGCTCGGAAATCCAAAATGCATTTCATTATTGTTAACGTTGTTACAATAATGTAGTGAATGGGAGATGAGTAGTAAGGGTCCAGCACAAGGCCAGTACAGGGTTGTCATTGTAGGTGATCAGGGCCAAATAGAGCGTTAATGACAATCAAAGGACAGTAAGTGAAATGTAATGGATGTTTATGAGTCATATCTCATGAATATGAATTCATGCGCATGTGTACGCCTCATCTATTCTATGTCTGTGTACATTCTGCATGCACACTGAACCAATATGAGGCTACACAATTAGGGTTGGGATCCGTTAGGATTTTAAAGATTCCGGTTCCTCGACAATTCCCTCTTGATGGTCTGATTCCTTAAACGATCCCTTTGACAATTCCTATATATTTAATAAAATCACACTCGTGTGAAGTGAGGGTCGCTCTTATCATCATACAGTACATCATCATATATCACATTCCGTGCTCCGCCAATCAAATCATGTCGTTCCGGCCAATCACTTTTGGCGTCTTCACTTTTCTGCCCTCACTTTTATCCTCAATAATGTACTTTGCTCAGCCCATCAAATCATCGCTATGGGGTGATCAGCCAATCATCAGCCAATGTTTGTGTTCACACAAACGCTCAAAGCTGGGCATAGGAGGGGCTAGCGCCCCTCAAAAATGTATACTGAATTTAATTTTCACTTTCATTCACATTTTTGGATAAAGACAAATTCAATCATACATACAGTAGGCCTATAGCATACATATTATTGAAGTGGCTCTCAAAGTGATTCCAGGGACCCTCTGGGTTACTTAAGGGGCTTCCAAATGGACCCTTACAGGTCTGTAAACTCTGAGTGTACATATGGAACCACATGGACCTGTTACTTTTTTACATCTCAGAGTTATGGTGTTCCTTCCTTGAAATTGAAAAGTTTGAGCAGTGAGCACCCCTGACAGACTGTGACAGTGTAATAATCCGGTTTCTGGAAAGGGTTCCAAATGAAACAATTCCAATTCCTCCGGTTCTTCTGTGAAGGTATGTGACATAAGACAAACGTGCGTGCGTGCGTGCGTGCGTGCGTGCGTGCGGGCGTGTGCGTGTGTGTGGAAGAAGAAGCGGCGTCCACGTGAACTTGGTATGTACACACTGTATGTGTGAGTGTACAGTGTATCTTGTTTGTGTCTGACTGTCAACGCTATGCAGCAGCCATGAGTAATGTGATTAAGTGGAGGAGATGTGGTACAATTCTGTGTACATGTGTGTGTGTGTGTGTGTGTGTGTGTGTGTGTGTGTGTGTGTGTGTGTGTGTGTGTGTCTGTACACGTATACGTGTATGAATGCATGCCGAGATGGCCTCTATTAATTTGATGAAATGGGAGCAGACTACAACATTGTACCTCGCACAGCTGTTGCTACACACACGCACGCACGCGCGCACACACACACACACACACACACACACACACACACTCTTGTTTGTCTTATGTCACATACCTTCACAAGCACCCCTTTACCACCTTCCACAGAATGCAAACACCCTGGCAGACACGCACACACACACACACACACACACACACACACACACACACACACACGCATGCACACACACCTCATGTGACCCCCTATTGCTCAGACCCCCCGCTATGCCCCACAGTAGCAGATGAGTCGGTGGGTGTCCAATCCCCTGCTAACCACACTGGCCACAGCCGTGTGTTTGTACACTGCAGTAACAACTATATAACTGTGGCCCTATATGTATTCATTTATGACTACATCCTGTACAAATGTTGCTTCTTTGGAGATTTATTTGACAGTATTCAAATAATGAATAATTTCAGCCACAACAACGTCTGAGCTCTAATTCTTAGATGACACTGGATCGCAACCAAGTGTAAGTCATAGTCCATATAGTCCAGACAATATATCTTTGAGTGGGCAAAAACATTAGATATTAAATTGCTTATAGGATCAGTACAAGTACATTGATAAATGGTAGCCCTTCCACAGGAGTAGCTTTTCATACGTATCCGACATTTTGTTATTTCCACCCTATTAGCGTTATTAGACAGCTCTGGCTAAAGGGCAAACATTCAACAGAGGTTCACCCCCCTGGAAGGAAGGAGCCCTGCAGAGCATTTCACAGATTCCAACATGATGTCCATCAGGCGTCACTCACAGAGCTTTCTGAGTCCTCATTCACCCTTATTGTACTGTAGCTGTTCCAAGTCTATACCTGGATGCTCTCTGAAGCCAAGCATGCTCTTTCAGCTTTCTGGATGTTCTGGATGCCCCCAAGAGGGTTAAGGTTAGGGTACTAATAGGTCCCTATTTTCGTTCGTGCCTTACCCCTTATCCATAAACTTCTTTTTGAAAAAACATATTGAAATAGTTCAAATGGTGGTTCGACCCTGGCCGGCATTACAGTTGGTCACAATAGCAGTGTGTAGGTACAGGTCAGCACCCCTCCCTTTGTCTCCATTGTATCCTGCCTCTAATCCAATCAAGTCGGAGTATGTCTGGTCAGATGCTTTCAGTCAGTTGTTTGGCGATGGAAGTTGCTGTGTGTGTGTGTGTGTGTGTGTGTGTGTGTGTGTGTGTGTGTGTGTGTGTGTGTGCGTGTGTGTGTGTGTGTGCGTGCGCGTGTGTGTGCGTGTGTGTGCGCGCGCGTGCGTGCATTCTATCCTCACATGAATACTGTATCTCAATTTCTATCTCTGTGTTCCGTTGTATCCTCAGTGAATTTGATGTATTTGTGTGTGTGTGCTTCCTGTCTTCTGACCTGGACAGATGATTTTTATTATTAGTTGTGTGTGACAGTGTATGTCTGCAGATTGTTTGCAGATGTTTGGAATTAGCCTACATTATGAATGGAACTGATGAACTTAACTTTCCCTCGCCACTCATACAAATGCTCTCAGATAAATGCAATGAGACCCTGGATGTGCCAACCTTTAAACTACAACAATAGAATGAAAGGTATTTTGGTATATCCTCCCGACATTGATTCAGTACCCGAGTACTAAAAATGGTAATAATGATCATTTTTGCTCAATAATGAGATCACGGTTATTTATCACAAATGATTATATGAAATGAAATGCTTTAGCTGTACTTGAACATTTGAACCTTGAGGGAAACCTCACACTTTCATAGACGTAGGTCTCCATTTTCGTCACCGCTAAACCCCTTATCCCTAAACTTTTTTGCCTTTTTTGACAATTTTGCAAAACATTTTTGAATATTTAAAATGGCCAGTCCACAAGCTCACAACATGTCAATGTAGATTGGCTAGTTGAACTAATCAAAAATGTTTTTCAAAATAGTAAAAAAGGAAAAGAAGTTTAGGGATAAGGGGTTTAGTGGTGACGAAAATGGAGCCCGTAATGTATAAAGAAGTCTTTAAAAAAAAGCCTTTATTGATAGATCAGGGGTTCTCAACCCGTGGGTCGCGACCCCTCGGGGGGTCGCCAAATTATTTTAGGGGGTCCCCAAATTATTTTCAAAAAAAAATATATATATATATATATATATTTTTAATTTTATTTTCACGATTTTTCAAAAATAGCAGATCTACAAGCTCGTAGCGCGCCACTCGGTGGCGCGCTATGAGCTTGTAGATCTGCTATTTTTCAATAGCTAAATTATAACAATGCTTAAAACACCAAAAGGGGTTCCCGCCCAAAATGGTTTAAGGTTATTGTAGCAGTCAATTTATATTGGGGGTCGGGAGGGGACGGGGCGGGGGTCCCGAGACATTGCCAAAGCATTTCCGGGGGTCCCCGGCCAAAAACGTTGAGAACCCCTGTGATAGATGACAGTAGACAGGAAATGGGAGAGTGAGATGAGGAGTGACACTCAGCAAAGGTCGTCGGGATCGGGAGTCAAACCCGCGACACGCTGTCAGGCTAGGTGCCTGGACCGCTACCCTAGCCGTCCAGGCCATGTAGAAAGAAATCCTGCTTCAAATGTACAATTCTTTTAACCAAAATAACAACATGTATCACATTAAATCATGTGGTCTTAAAGAATATAAGGGTGATACTGTAGGTCAGTTGTGGTTAGATGTTGAAATACTCAACAACTAAGATATGCGTCACTATTTCCCCTCTACAATACATGACCTTACCAATGAGTAGCACTGCCGAAGGTCTTAGGACCCAAACGTTTGCTTTTTAATTGCACTTTGAGCACAGAGCACTTTATGAGCATGATAAAATAAAAGAAAAAATATTTTCTTACGTCTCAGTCTAAGGAGTTTTACTTCTATTTTTTATACGGTGAGCGAGTCTTTTTCTGTCAAAGTTTCCCACAACTATACTCTAAAAGTATGAAATACATTTTCCATTTCACCACGTCTTTTTTTCTCTCCTCCAAAAATCTTTTACTAATCGTTTATTAGGCCGGGGTTGGATATGAGGGGACAATGATGTGCAACACCTGGCACAATGGCACAATGATGTGCCAGGTGTGTCATATCAGCAGACGGTGTTGACAGGTATAGTCTGGGTTTCACGTAAAGCTGCTGTAAACAGGTCTGGTCAAAACAGGTCTGAACAATAGCCACCGCAAGCCTTCAAGGTCACGTGTAGGAGGAAGTTGGCGGTGTTGTCGGGACCTTCTGCATGCTTCCCATGGGAGCGCTTCCCTGGGCAAGATAATGTTCGTGCTGGGAGTGCAATGTTTTTGATTTGCCTTCCCATATGGTACAATGCTCCACTGTGCCACTACAACAATTCATTGTAAAGGCACACGGAACTTCATCTTCAGCTTGCCTCTTAACAATTGTTATTTTTATTGTATGCCCCCCCCCCCCCCCTCCCCCGACGGATTAGAAAGTGATTTTTGATTTTGAAAGTGTCATCATGTTCCTGTATCAGTTAAATGTCTTCCACCGTCCTTGTCTATATTTTACTTTCCACTTTTTCTTTCCATCTCTCTCCCATATGTATGTTCCCCTTTCTTTCTTTCTTTCTTTCTTTCTTTGTTTCTTTCTTTCAACTCTCTCACTTTCTCTCATACTTTGTCCTCGTCTATCTTGTGCTTATCTCTCTGTGTGTGTGTGTGTGTGTGTGTGTGTGTGTGTGTGTGTGTGTGTGTGTGTGTGTGTGTGTGTGTGTGTGTGTGTGTGTGTGTGTGTGTGTGTGTGTGTGTGTGTGTGTACGGTATGTGTATTTTTGTGTGTGTGTGTGTGCGTGCGTGCGTGCGTGCGTGCGTGCATGCGTGTGCACGTTCGCACACGTTTGCGCATGCATGCGTGCATGTGTGGCTGCCTGTGGTGGGTCCGTCCTGTGATCCCTCCCCTCTCCATCCATTCTCTGAGCAGTCTTTATCTTCCCAACAATCAGGCTTTATTTGTGGACACCCCAGGTCCTATGGTAACCCAGAGAGAGTGAGAGAGAGAGAGAGAGAGAGAGAGAGAGAGAGAGAGAACCCAGTCCAAACCACTCGGTACCTTACATGTCCTTGTCCACTCCCCTCCTCTCTCTCATATGCGTGCTATAAATGGACAATTGCTCGAAGTCGAAGGAGGGGGGGTATGAATATGTTCGTACTTATAGTAAAATAAATTATTAACAACTGTTAACTGTTATTTTCATCTGCTCATAATTGATTTGTCAGGACTATAGTATGAAGGGAAGGCACAGTAAAATATACGTGTTGCTTTATGTAATGCCCGGGATTCAAACTCAGGCCTCCCGCCTGAAAGTCCAACATCTTAACCACTAGACCAAAGGGATATCCCTATGGAGTTGGGGGGATATTAGACTTTTGAGGCCATCAGGCAGAGGCTCTGAGCCACTCTGCTACACATACACTCTCAGAGTTAAATTGAGAGTTTTCCTGTGAGCGATGGCCCAGAAGCATAAAGTGAATGAGCGCAGTATAGCGATGAGGTTTCAGCTTTACCCTAATCCAAGAAAGCAATATCCTCACATGTGTCCTCACAAGAGCGCCCGTCTCAGATCTGTGGGGATTGCTGTTGCGCGGCGAAGCGGCGATCGGGCCGGATCAAAAGCCACCCCACAATGACGGCCATTGTCAGGGCCATCATGCATGGTTCCTTGCATTAGTGCTGCCGCAGCCACGGCAGTCTATTCTTTCTCAAGTGATATAAAGACGCACTGAATGGGCACATTGTTACATGGGAACTCGTGTCTATCAAATGACTAGCTTGCCAGACAATGCCCCGAATCGATGCCCCCGATGGCTGGAAAACACGGAAATAACTGCATTTTTGATTCGGAAGATTTTTCCTGGTGGTGGAGCAACAGTATGGCATATACAGTAGTTGTGCACTTTACCTTTGCTGTGAAAATATGCACATGAGTGACATGTGTGACACAACTGTAGGTGTCGGGTTTCGGGGACATGGTCATCCAATTATAAAAACTGTCCTGTGTAATCCATTATGGTTATTGTCATCAGTGTGTCTATGTGCCAGTTTACTGGTTACTGGCGACCTGTAGCAGATTATGTTTGTCAAACTAACATCAAGTGTTATCATATATACATAGATCAGGTAAATCAAAATTATGAAACGGAATGAATGTGCGAATCGCTACTGACTGTTGTGACAGAGTGCGGTGTAAATTACATACACGAGGCTGTCGACCAGGCGTGCTGTGTCGGTGACAATATCAGGCATTTTGGTGTACAAGATGAACCTTGTGGCACAGTTCAATGCTGCAAACACACCGCCGTGTGTTTGCAGCATTGAACTGTGCCACAAGGTGCAGCAAACACACAACATTGATTTAATTGTCGAAGTGCGTGCGTGCGTGCGTGCGTGCGTGCGTGCGTGCGTGCGTGCGTGCGTGCGTGCGTGCGTGTGTGTGTGCATACTGTACATGCACTGTCTGAACACAAGCCAGAAGCTTTCTCTCTCTCTCTCTCCCTTCCTCCATCAGGCAATAGAAGGACATTTAGCTGTAGCAACAAAAGATTTCGATCAGACAGTTGGGTGAGTGAGAATAGCATTGTGTTGAGAGGGCCTTAATGGAAGCTCAGCTCGGAGAGCTTTTCACACAAGACTATAAACACAGACAGACTCGCACGCACGCACGCACGCACGCACGCACTCACGCACGCACGCACGCACGCACGCACGCACGCACGCACACACACACAGTCGCACTCTTTCAGCTACAAATGTGAGTGTTGAACCAGAACATTGTCAGGTTCTCAACCGCTACTGCATGGGTTGTCTTGAGCACAGCATTTATGAAACGACCCGAATCTCATTAAAAAAATGACAGAAGTGACGTTCTATTAAGCGAGCACAATGCTCTCTTAATGTATTCATTTAATAGAAATAATGGGGTGAATCGCACCTTCAGGTAGAGGTGTGCATATTGAACATTCACGGTTGCATGTAAATGATAAGTCACCTGTGTACCATCCCTTTGTTCCTGAGACTATCACACTGCAGATCCTGCTGTACATGTACAGTATGTTGACTGCATGGGCAAATGCATTGCCCATAGATCCACGTTTATCCCCCTTTTCATGCAGTGATGAACACTCAGGTATCTTTCTCCAAAGCCAAAGTTATGTTCTTCGTGTGTGTGTGTGTGTGTGTGTGTGTGTGTGTGTGTGTGTGTGTGTGTGTGTGTGTGTGTGTGTGTGTGTGTGTGTGTGTGTGTGTGTGTGTGTGTGTGTGTGTGTGTGTGTGTGTGTGTGCGTGTGCAAACCGTGTTGTACGAACAATCTAACATCTCTCACAGATAAGCCATTTGCACTCACACTTCCTTTTGTAATGGCACATCCCAATCGGCAGAACACACACACACACACACACACACACACACACACACACACACACACACACACACACACACACACACACACACACACACACACACACACACACACACACACACATACTGTATACACACACACGTGCACAATTGTACAGACAATCACAAATGTTCTGAACTCCTAGAACTGTCCTGGAATCCTATCGCAACGTTCTTAAAGACGATACAGCAAGCGGCTGCTCCCAAATCTGATTGGTGCCGTTTTGTAAGGAAGTCCAAATCTTAGAGAAGCTACTCACACAAATGAACAGTCCCCACTAATCCATTTGTGAGGCAATAAGCAGGCAAACACAGCAAGGGAGTGCTTGCCAAGAGTTGTAATCACTAACTATATAGATGATAAGCCCACTCCTCTGTGTGTGTGTGTGTGTGTGTGTGTGTGTGTGTGTGTGTGTGTGTGTGTGTGTGTGTGTGTGTGTGTGTGTGTGTGTGTGTGTGTGTGTGTGTGTGTGTGTGTGTGTGTGTGTGTGTGTGTGTGTGTGTGTGTGTGTGTGTGTGTGTGTGTGTGTTTTTCAAGGGATGTCCTACATGTCTTCCTTTACAAAATTGGAAAAGGAAGGAAAATGAATAGAAGATCGAAAGGATAATCTTGGAAAAGGTACGCTTTTTTCTGCGTGAGGCCCCCGCTCATTCATTTGTAAATTGCGTGCAATCTCGCCCGAGAACAACACCCAAGCCAGGCCGACAACGATTTCAGAAAACACTGTAATTGTAAGAATGATTTTTTATTTTTGTATTTTTTTTCCGAAGGGGGATAAATTAGAATTATGACAAAAAACAGCGATAAATCCAGCTTAAGAGAGATGTATGACTGTCTATTTGATTTGCGCTTTCCTCTCTCTTTCTCTCTCTCTCCTTCCATCTCTCTTTCATTCCTGTTTTTTTTAAGCAGGGTGGAAAAATGGATTTTTGTCAGTGATTTGCCCCTGAAATAGCTTATTGTCTAATGTAGTCTCTGTGCAGCTACAACATCAACATCACGTGTGTGTGTGTGTGTGTGTGTGTGTGTGTGTGTGTGTGTGTGTGTGTGTGTGTGTGTGTGTGTGTGTGCGTGTGCGTGTGCGTGTGTGCGTGCGTGCGTGTGTGCAAAACATGCTCCCCTTGTTTCCATGGGGAGTAATGGCCGTGGAAGAGTGCATTGGCTCTGCCGGCACAATACACCACTGTGCTCATTGGTTTAGACTACAGCAACGTGTGTGTGTGTGTGTGTGTGTGTGTGTGTGTGTGTGTGTGTGTGTGCGTGTGCGTGTGCGTGTGCGCGTGCACATGTGCGTGTGTGTGTCTTTGGAGCTCTATAGTCTCTGTTGTTGATATTTATAGATGGAAGGTTTCTGGCATGAATGGGGAGGAGGGAAGTATAGAGGAGGAATGAATGGGGAGGAGGGAAGTATAGAGGAGGAATGAATGGGGAGGAGGGAAGTATAGAGGAGGAATGGATGGGGAGGAGGGAAGTATAGAGGAGGAATGGATGGGGAGGAGGGAAGTATAGAGGAGGAATGAATGGGGAGGAGGGAAGTATAGAGGAGGAATGGATGGGGAGGAGGGAAGTATAGAGGAGGAATGGATGGGGAGGAGGGAAGTATAGAGGAGAAATGAATGGGGAGGAGGGAAGTATAGAGGAGGAATGAATGGGGAGGAGGGAAGTATAGAGGAGGAATGAATGGGGAGGAGGGAAGTATAGAGGAGGAATGCCGTGAAGGAGGCAAGGAGGGGTGACATGGGGAGGCATAAGGAGTGTGAGGTGGAACCAAACACCTGTAGCTGCCGTGAGTAACTCCATCTGATTGCAAACGTTCTCCCTCTTGTTTGCTCACTTTTTGGTCACTTACAGTAATTCTCTCGCTTGGCCTTGCCTCCCTTTTTTCACACACGCACGCACGCACGCACGCACGCATGCACGCACGCACGCATGCACACTTCTTGCTGTACACTACAGCAGTGATTCTCAACCTTTCTGATATGGCAGTTTTGATATGCATTAGACCACAGACCCTTTGTATTTTGATATGCATTAGACCACAGACCCTTTGTATTTTGATATGCATTAGACCACAGACCCTTTGTATTTTGATATGCATTAGACCACAGACCCTTTGTATTTTGATATGCATTAGACCACAGACCCTTTGTATTTTGATATGTATTAGACCACAGACCCTTTGTATTTTGATATGCATTAGACCACAGACCCTTTGTATTTTGATATGTATTAGACCACAGACCCTTTGTATTTTGATATGTATTAGACCACAGACCCTTTGTATTTTGATATGCATTAGACCACAGACCCTTTGTATTTTGATATGCATTAGACCACAGACCCTTTGTATTTTGATATGTATTAGACCACAGACCCTTTGTATTTTGATATGTATTAGACCACAGACCCTTTGTATTTTGAAAGGGTGCATTTGGGTGCACCCTTTCATAAGGGTGCATTTGTTTTCCATTTGTGTACTCTTCCTCGAGCGTCGCTTGAATTTCATTGGTTATCTCCCAATCGCCCACTATCGCCGGGCGACGTCGCCCAAAAGATGAATTATTTGTATCTTTTCGGCCGACGTTCCTCCGCCCACTTTTCGACCATCGCCTGTTCGCCTGCTATCGCCTCTATCGCCAGTAGTTGCCGGGTCCCATTGACAAATAATGCACTTCCGGAAAATTCGTCTGGCTGTCGCCCGCTGTTAAAACGTACTGTAACTGTCCATCATTTAACTGGGGATCCCCTCCTCAAGGACCCCTGGGGATCCCCTCCTCAAGGACCCCTGGGGGTCCCAGACCCCACATTGAACCAGTGGTCTAAAATGTCTGTGTGACAGCATTCCATGTGAAGTGCCATACTCCAGTTTTAGGTGATAAGGTGACCACCGAAACGATGGTTATAGTAAAAACAGAGGGATGTGTTGGGGTGAGCGGTGAGTTGCTTATCACCGCGATGTGACGTCATGTTGTAGTTTTGTCCGTGGTCACCTTATCGCCTAAAACTGGGGTATGAATAGGCCTACCTATCATTAGTCTCCCTGGATATGTCAGCTAAATACCAACATTGTCAAAGAAAAATGTAAATATGATGAACACATTCATCTCGATGGTATTCCCACCCACTATGAACCAAAATGTTGGCTATCAAGTTGACATCTGTATACATATACACCTGGTTATCTTTGTCTTTCTTTGTAGACTTGTTTTTAGCTATCCTGACGCAGACACACAACCGCATAACACTACTACTGTACATTGTTTTGAGAGATGCTATATAAAAATGAAAATAAATGATTATCATTACTAACATTACAATGCAAATAGCTTTGAAAAGGGGAAAATAAACAATACATTTTTTCTGTATTTTTGTGCAGGAGTGACAGGCTCAGCCGAAAGAGGAGCGATAGCCTCTCCACCGTCTTCACGTTGTTCCCTTGAGCCAACAGGTAAGGATGAGGATATATATGAACTTTTATTGAGAAAGGATATCCCCTTGAGATGTCACATCTCGTTTTCGAGGGGGTCCAACAACATACAGCAAATACAGAGCAATACAATAGACAGAAACGTTACAACAAATACATCCATGCATACATTACAAAACAAAACAGAAAGCTCTTCCAAGCTGGCCGATCCCGCCTCACCTAATCACCCCGAAAATAAGGTACTTAATGCATCATGGTACTCATATAGTGGACATAGATCAAGAATCAGAAATCAAAAACAAACTATAAACTATAGACATCCTGTCTCTCTACCAGTGTTGGAAAGTATAACTACAATAACTTAATACTTAAAGTAATATTATTACCTTTTTCCAGTAACTAGTAATATAACTAATTACTTTATTTTAATATACAGGTACTTTAATAATACAGGTGAATGAAATAAAGATTCATTTAATATGCATGTGAGCCTCTACACGTCATCACGAAGCACCTTTTCGTTTAAAGGAAGTAATTAAATTTAGATTTTTATGGACTTTTGATTTGTGTAAATGGATGCATGCATGGATGGCATCCATTGTATTGTTAGGTCTACCCATATGATGACCACGGATATGGTCTAAAAGTGTGAAGAACTTTCACTAGGTCTTTACGTGAACTTACAGGATGTAGATAGACATTCGTATAGCACCCTGGGAGATAATGCTTTGAATGGGCTCGCTGCCCGGCTTGCAAAGTGCGACCAAGTAAAGGTCTCTGCCATGACTTTGTAACGCTGTGTGATCGTGATCATGGAGTCACGGGCCGGGGTGAAGCCACACACCCCTAACACCCCCTGTAGTTCCGCCCCTGCGTGGGCATGAATCTGTTTAGACAGTGCATGTCATGTCGGTGTCATCATCACAGTCTGTGGCCCAGTCATGTATTTGGCACTGGTCATACTGGCCGTGGCCTGTGCGTGCGTGCGTTCCTCAGTTGGGTCAGATTGACCATGTGTCTATCCCACAGTGTGTGTCAGGGGGGTCACCTTTTCGTGGCCCTTCTGCTATGTGTGTCATGATTGTCATCATACAGTGTGCTGCCGGCAGGGAAAGTCCCTGTATTCACTGTGTTCACATTCCTTGCCCTGCTGAGGGAGAGGAATGTTTTGGATCTGTAACTCCTGATCACAGAAAAGGGACAAAATAGGCAACTGGCGTTTGTAACGGCAACAGGTTTTGTTTTTGGAAGCGTTGTCATGATGACTCATACAACAAACTTCAGAGATAATATGTGCGACAGAAACCACATAATGTTTATCATGTGATTTTCAATAAGCCTCGGTCAGTAGGGAGAAACCAATAGGATGCTACAACAGAGTAATATAGTTACATACAGTGGAATGGCACATTATACAAAAAGAAAGATGTGCACAGTAGAGCGAAAATCAGTTTACCGCCGAATTAGGGAGGCATGCCCTAATAATAATAGCGATGTATGCATTGAAATTTCTACCCAGAGCCATGAAAGTGTACGGCGAGGAGCAGTTGTACATTGTCTTCCAACCTCTCTCTCATACACATTTATTTTCTACCTGTCTGGGCCTGGGTCAGCAACATAATAAGTTAAGAGTTGGAACTCTGACCAACCATCTTATACAATAATATAACCAGTAAGACACCTGAGGGTGAGAAGCGTGCACGCATCCGCCTGAGTGACAGCAGACTGCTGGGCGAGCACTGGCGCTTTGGAATGTGGGGTCAGATCAACATATCCACCTGGGTGACACAGACTGCTGGGCGAGCGCTGGCGCTTTGGCATGGGGGGGTCAGATCAACATATGGAATGACTCTTGTACTGGCCATATATGGAGCGTGTCTTTAGTGTACAGGGTTTGATGAGGTGAGATCAACATATGGAATGTCAGAACAGGTCAGCTCTATATATGGAGCTCTAAGGGTGGCAGCGGGGGAAGTTTCTTGAGTGTACAGGGTTTGATGAGGGCCCAGGTAGGACCGGGCCTTAATTTTTGGGCCTGTTGAGGCTGCTGGGCACGGGCGGCTGCACTAATAACTTTGGGGCGGGCCCAGTGCTTAATTTCAGCCGGAGCTTGGCGGAGCTCAGCTCCGGCAAGCGTCACTTGAGCTCCGGCACCTGTCACGTGAGCTCAATTGAGCTCCGGCACGTGTCAACCTGAGCTCCCCTACCTGTAGAGGCAGCTCCGGCACCTGTAGAGGGCGCTCCGCTAACTCAAAATGCACCTACACAGTGTATTTTTTTCATGGGAGGTCAGGTCACTTTTCCCGTGACCCGTCCGTAATGGGGGAAATGCGCAACAAACAAAAATAAACGGAATCGTATTGTTGTTGTGAACGTGAAGTCATACTTAGTAGCCAAGCAAGGACCTACACACACAAAATGTCTAAGAGACAAAGACATGGGAATATTTTACATTTCTTCGGCAAAATCAATGCAAAGCAGCGCAGAAATGAGCAACCGGCAGCTACTCCGCCCAGCCCCTCGCCCCCGCCACCACCACCACCCGCAGCGGCTGTTGTGGATGATAGCGAAGAGGACATGGGGAGAAGTGGGGACAGTGACTCGCAGGCCTCGCCGTCAGAAACACCAATAACAACCCCACCACCACCACCACCTGCAGCCGCGGCTGTTGTTAATCCAAACGAAGAGGAAATTGAGTCAAGCGGGGACAGTGACTCCGCATCGCCGCTAGAAGATGATGATGATGATGTGGAACCAGTGGAAAAGAGACCCGGGACAGACATTATCTGGACCGCAGAGCAATTTAATATCCACAAAACAAAGCACCCATGGATAATTCGAAAAGGAAACAACTTTGGCTGCACAGCGTGCGGTCAGGTAGGGAAAAAAGGTGCAGGAGCCTGTGTGAAATCAAGTCACCACCGTGGACAAGAGAGAGAGAGAGAGAGAGCGATCGTCAGCTGTTTCCACGACCAGCGCATATGTTCTAATTTTCTTATGACATTCATACATTGAAAATTATGATTGTTCTACATTGATGGGTGCAATGTGCATATAATAAATAAATGCACTGTTTGGAAACAGAAGCTCCTTGTTGTTTGGCTTATATTCTGAGGCTTTGGTTAATGTCGGGGAAAATATAGTCTCAATTAAACTGTGAAGCTTGCTGGTGCAGTCACTGCACTGTCTGCAGCTCCTACATTTTGTGTGGTAAAAAAAGTGTTTGTGGGTAAAAAAAAAAAAACGGCCCGGCGGCAACGCGCACATGCACGCACATGTGTGCGGGAGGTGAGCTCCGGCACTGGTTGAGTTAGAAATTAAGCACTGGGCGGGCCCGTCTAGAGTTTAAATGGACAGGTATCAGTCAAAAGGGAAACATCGAAGAGGAAGGATGGATGGGGAAGGATCAACATATGGAATGTCAGAACGGGATGCACGCGCAGATTAGACACACCAACGGACCTACATGCGGAAACAGCGGTCGGACATGCGCTGCTCCCGTGCTTGCGGTTAGGGTTAGGGTTTGAGATTGTCGTTCTAACAGGGCGAGGTCGCGTGCACGCATCCGCCTGAGTGACGGCAGACTGCTGAGCGAGCACTGGCGCTTTGGCATGTGGGGCCAGATCAACATATGGAATGAATTATGTACTGGCCATATATGGAGTGTGTCTTGAGTGTACAGGGTTTGATGAGGTCAGATCAACATATGGAATGTCAGCTCCGCCCCCCCAGCTATTCATGTCAGTGGAAGTTGCTCAGTGGCGTTTTGAAGCACCCGGAAGACTGCCGGAAGTACCG
Organism: Electrona antarctica; assembly: GCF_951216825.1. Lineage (NCBI taxonomy): Eukaryota > Metazoa > Chordata > Actinopteri > Myctophiformes > Myctophidae > Electrona > Electrona antarctica. Next base: position 18,779,179 of record NC_136804.1, on the reverse strand, counting down.
TCTCAGAACGTCTACTTCCGCATTTGACCACAAAATTTTGGTCAAATGTGGAAGTGCAACCGATCGCTCAATGTTAAAGCCCAGCTGCACGGGGTTTCCCGGTCATGAATCCACGGGTCCGCCTGTAGTCCCTCCTCCTACCACTAGGGCCGAGCGCCTCAACGTTGAATAGCCTCACTGGCCCCTTGGTGACGTGTCACGAGGTGTGACCCTACATGGAGGTGTGATGTCACGAGATGTGACCATATATCACTGCGTGAAAAGAGGAGTTAACGGGCAATTATGGGCACTGTATTTTTCCCATAAACCTCAAGTTTAGCGGGCATATACAGTTGATATACGGTAATATACAGGTGTGATGGTATGATTCGGGAGTTTACCGAGTTTGTTGGAAAGTTTAACGGGAGTTTCCTGTAATATACACATCCGTATTCCATGTTTTTTGCGCAGTGTATGGAGGCGTGACACACTGACGGGAAATGTGCGATTTCACATGTGAAACGGCTGATTGTGTAATCAAATGTTACAGGTGCAGAAAGACATGTGTGGCGTAACCATCCTTGAGTTGAATGTTGTACAAATAGGGATAGTTAGTTCATTAAAAAGTTCAAAAAGAACATCTGGAGACAGGCAGACTCCCTTTCGAACGGAGATAAACAAACCCTTTCATAGAATAAGAGTTCAAGGTCTCTTCTTAGATATGGACGAGAAACTGTATGACTCACTCTGAACATGGATAAATATACATTCTTCAGGTGGGGGTAGATTCTCAATTTGGACATTATAGCCCAGTGGTTCTCAAACTTTTTTTTTTACATTTCAAGAAACCCCCGTTTGATAATTATGTAAATTTAGGCCATGGACTCCTGAAGGGCTTCCACCCCCTAGAAGCCCTTCAAGGACACCCGAGGGTCCCCATACCCCACTTTGAGTGTCATTCACTATAGCCTGTATGTAAGATCATTTGCAATAGATGGTGAATAGACTTTTTGGAAAGACAGCATTACAGGGAATTTGCAGTAGTCAAGGTGTGATGAAATAAAAGCATGAATACATTTCATCAAGTTGGAGATGGACAGAAAGGATTAGATTTCATTTCTCAGGTGATTTAATTAATTTCTTCTTAAAGTTCTCGCAGAACATGTAAAGAACTTTAAGAAGAAATTAAGTATGTCCTGAGAAAAACAACGTCTGCTTGCTCTAGGTAAGTGATTGGTTACTTCTGGTTCATCCCATAGCTGGAGTAACTATTAGTTAGTAGTAGGGATGTCCCGATACTGTATCGGTATCGGCCCTTTTTGGTCATATCGGGTCATATCGGTTTCGGCGAATATGCCAGTCTAACCACCGATCCAACACAGGGGTAAGGGGGGTTCATACTATGGCAGGTAAATACAATGTTGGGGCATGTGGAGTTTGCTTTTCGAGTTGCCCAAACTGCAACTGCACATTTGAGTGAGGAGTCTGCTATAAACACAACACGAAAATTTGATATTTTTCTTTTTTTATTATTATAAATATTATTCTCTGTTATCGGTATTCGGTATCGGTATCGGCTAACACAGAAATTGTGGTTCGGGATCGGAATTGTGAGATGATTGCTCTGTGATTGTCTTTCTGACCGATTTAAAAAATATTAAAAAAAATGCACAAGAAATATGACAATGGATGCTAGTAGTAGTATCTAACATATATATGCAACATTCCCTATACGCACAGAAACATGGGGAACGCATGATCTTATGGCAAAGATAAATATATGATATTGTGCTAATAGGATTTGGTCATGAAAACAATCACTTGTTCTATTTTGTTAGCTTTGTTCATTGATGAAGTGAAGCAGTAGCAGAAGCAGAGGCAATCTGTCCTTTATTCCTCTCTATCCATACACATACAGTTTTGTATTTGTTTCTAATCCACAGATATCCTCTAGCGGATGCGATATCCCCTGTCTCCCTGCAGTAAATATGCTATTCTCCATACATGCCTGTTAATTAGCTGTGTCCCATATCTAACTCTGCTGCTTATGCCAGAGATCTCTCCACTGTCCTCCTCTCTCTCTCTCGCCTCTCTCTCTCCGTCTCTCTGTCCTCCTCTCTCTCTCGCCCCTCTCTCTCTCCGTCTCTCGCGGCACTGTCCAGCCCCATACGCGCTAATTGGCAGCATGCTTGCCTGCCACGTCGGTGATCATGCAAATGCATTGGTGCTTCCCAGTACTCGGGCCCATCAAAACATTACGCCGGCCATTACCCAAAAGCGCAGGCCGGCCTAACGAACATATGCTCCCTCCCAACCGAACCCCCCCCCCCCCCCCCCCCCCCACCCCCACCCTCTCCACCTAAACTCTTATTTATGTGTTTAATTTAATGTGCGGTGGAAGGAATTTCCGAAAATTAAATTTGTTTTTTTTCAACGCTGCCTCCGGAGAGCGGACGGCGTTATAATAACATGGTAATTTTCTTACACGTCTTTATGAGAAATGAGAAAATTAATTCTTTGTGACAAGCTGTAATTATTGGGCTTGGAACAGTTGCAGCTGAACAGTTTGGGCCACAGCAGTCTGGCAGTGAGCTGAAAGACAGTGAGAGGGACGGATGGATGGACGGAGGGAGGGAGGGAGAGAGAGAAAGAGAGAGAGAGAGAGAGAGAGAGAGAGAGAGAGAGAGAGAGAGAGAGAGAGAGAGAGAGAGAGAGAGAGGGTCAGATGAATTGCAGACAAATGAAAGGGAATTAGTGGTGCAACAGTTCATCGAACTAATCGTTTTAATCGCTTATAAAATAACAAAAATAATCGATAATCAAATAGTAGATCTAGAAGCTCACCGGAGTTGTGAGCTTGTTGATTTGTGGGGCTTAAATAGGGCTAAATCAGACTAATCGATATTCAAATTTTCTCGCGTTGATTCGTACAAAAAAAATAATTATAATAAGATAATCGATTTGGCAACCCTAAAAGGTTCCTGTTAAAACGGTGGCTGGAGAGGAGACAGTCATATGATAGGAGTGAGAGGAGAAGCGTGCACACTGTGCACTCTTCTCCTCTCACTCCTATCATATGACTGTCTCCTCTCCAGCCACCTTTTCAACTGTAACACACTGCACAGGTAAGGGTGTAGGAGAGGGAAGCAGAGTATAGACCACAGGACTAGATGCAGTGCAGACCAGAGGCCTGTGTGTCCTTGTCTCCTGCCATCAGACTGAAGCTCATCTCCACCAACCGTCTCTGGTCTCCTGTCAAGGTTGTTACTTATTAACATTCACCATCTACAGCCAGCCTGGACCGGCCTCATGCGTTCATTTGGAACGCACGCACGCACGCACGCACGCATGCACGCACGCTGTGTGCACTGTGCACAGACAGCATGTGTACAATGTACATGCACACGCACGCATGCATTGCACATATTCAGAGGCAACAGCTCCACGCACCACATCCTCAATCTTGGCGTCTCACAGGCACACGCACACCCACATTCTCTCTCGCCGTCTCGCAGTCACACATGCACGCACGCACGAACGCAAGCTATTATGCATTATGTACAACAACACATAATGTCATGAGGTATTATGCATATGTATTAAGCACACAGCGAGCATGCGCACGCCTGCACGCATGTATGCACGCATGTACGCACGCACGTACGCACGCACGCATGCACGCACACACACACACACACACACACACACACACACACACACACACACACACACGCGCCTGTCACTCTTTGGCAGGTCATGCACTGATAAGGAGTGTGATATGCTGCCATACTGATGTAGCTTTATAGTTATTCACTTAGGCTCCAGTAAAAGCACTCTCAGCGCTGTTGGGTGACTCATTTAACTACGATACCACTTCTGCGTGCGTTTGTTCGTGCGTGCGTGCGTGCGTGCGTGCGTGCGCGCGTGCGTGCGTGCGTGCGCGCGCCCGGCTTGTGACAGGCACCAAGCTAAGAGGGCACATCTCACCGGTCCTTGTCTCTCTCCACTGGCTCCCAGTGGAGCAGAGAGTGACATTTAAGATTATTTTGTTTGTGCTCAAAGCGCGTAACGGTCTTGCACCTCCCTGTTTTGTGGAACGTTTAGACCAGTCTCCATGCAGCTCCAGGTCACTCAGATCTGACAGTCAGTTGTATATGAAGACTCCGCAGTCAGAGGCACGGGCGGCCGTGCCTCTGCTGTGTTGGCACCGAAGTTGTGGAACAAACTCCCTTTGAGGATCAAAGCTGCTCCCCACCCCTAGGGACCTTTAGAAACACTAGAGGTTCCGGTCCTCGCCGATGTGCGCACCGAGTTTGAATTCGTATATATATATGACCATTATATGGACAATAGAGGAGTTTGTTTATGGACATATTCCTATATCTGGGCGTTATTGAGTTTGTTTATGGTTATGTCTGAGTCAGAGTGACGTGTATTCTTCCACTGTAGAGGTTCATAGGTTCACGTGTTGTTTTATGGGTTGTGTGTGTGTGTGTGTGTGTGTGTGTGTGTGTGTGTGTGTGTGCGTGTGTGCGTGATAAATAAGTGATAAATAAGAGTGATTACTGAGTTCTTGTCGTACTCTTCTTCGTCCTTATATGTTCTTTTATTTCCTCTTTCTTCGGACAGCGACCCAGGACCGTGTAATAACTGCACTACAAATACAGAACCTATAAACCTATGTGTTTCCAGAGTAATCCAGAGAGTGTCATCCACCTAAAACAACAACAAAAACACTCTCTCTCTCTTCTGACTGTGTTTGTGACAATAGTTGTCCTCAGATGTACACCGCAGTACAATGCCATTGCCACTGGCCACTCTACATTGCAAATGCTAATACTTTGAGATTTTCAGAGAGGCTCAAATTTTGGGTTTACCTTGAAGACTAAAACCTGTGATATCTATTCTGAACTTGCAGAGAAAAGTGTGTAGAGGTTTGTATCTATTCTGAACTTGCAGAGAAAAGTGTGTAGAGGTTTGTGAATGTGCCTACACTACATGATTACTGTATCTGTAGTACATGCTGGGGAATTTGTATTAGGATGTGTTTTTGTGAATAAGTGCATCCATTTCCATGGCGTGCGTGCGTGTGTGCGTGCGCGTGTATGTGTGTGTGTGTGTGTGTGTGTGTGTGTGTGTGTGTGTGTGTGTGTGTGTGTGTGTGTGTGTGCGTGCCTGCATGTGTATTTTTCCAGAAGCCCATCCAGTTTATTTGTTGAGCCTGTTCCATTTTGTCCTGTGCTGTTAAATGTTTCATCCTAGCACCGGCCACATGCTGAATTATACATGACAGTACAGGACAGAGAGAGAGCCTATTTGTGTGTGTGTGTGTGTGTGTGTGTGTGTGTGTGTGTGTGTGTGTGTGTGTGTGTGTGCGTGTGCGTGTGCGTGTATGCGTAGGTGTCACTAAGCAAAGTGTCCACTCTATTGCGTGACTCCACTCCGGATGTGCAATGAGCGATAAGAGGCGATTACCCTCAGCGTGTATTGTCTGTATAGGCTCTCTTGCGTGTGTGTGTGTGTGTGTGTGTGTGTGTGTGTGTGTGTGTGTGTGTGTGTGTGTGTGTGTGTGTGTGTGTGTGTGTGTGTGTGTGTGTGTGTGTGTGTGTGTGTGTGTGTGTGTGTGTGTGTGTGTGTGTTATACTGCATCACAGTGTTATTTCTAGAATGAACCTTTAACCACTTCAACCGTATTGTCCAGGGTGGTCTGGTCACCTGCATTTTATTACCTCCACAGCAAATATATCCTATCGTCTTGTCTATTATACAGTATAATACGATTTAGTATACATGTACATTATCTGTACATGTTTATCGGTTCATCGGTTTATGGGTAATTGAGCATATATATTGAATATTTAGAGTAGCCTTGTAAATGGTAAATGGTAAATGGTGCATTTATATAGCGCCTTTATCCAAGGCACTTTACATAGTGCATTACATTCACCCATTCACGTTAACGTTACAATATACATAAAAGTACATTTACGGTGCATTTCCGTCGGGGGGCAGACAAATAGTGTAGGCTACAATAATGTTTTGAGAAGTTTAATTTACTATAGACAGAATGGTGGTTTCCTGTTTTGCACATTTGAAGGATGCCACTCTTGAAACACTTTGTTGTATGTCACACCGACCATTCTATGCGCAGCTACTATACCACCATCTCGCATGTTGTTAGTACAGGAGAAGGGTCTCTCGGACTACAACCCAGAAACCACACAAGCATCCGTCTTGTGCAAGCGTTTATGAGGTCACGCAGTGCACGCTGACCAGGCTGGCTAGTTTTCTTGTCCTCTGGCAGCTTTGACAAATGTTAGATCAAGTAGAAGCTGCAGAGCGCCGCTGAGAAAGGGCGCGTGGGGCCAGCAACCTCATCCTGTATAAACAAACGTAACCTCTGGATGAAGTCTTCACTTACAGGGGTTCAGGTAGGGTGGTGCTTCCCAATCAGAAAATAGTTCCACGAAACAATAGTTTGCTTTTTGAGTGGGAGGAAATAAGTCCCCTCATCTGTTTGTCTGTGTGCATGTGTATGTGTGTGCTGCACCTGAGGTCTTCCTGGCTAATGAAGCCGCCTACCCTCATGCAAATGAGGCTGCTGTTAACCCCAATCAGAGAGGTCGCCCGGCGCGCATCAATCCCATGTCTCCCTGAGTGCTACGTAGAACAGAGCACAATGGTTCCCACCCCTCCAGAGGACCCATAGGTAATTACCGGGAGCGAGAAAAGGGAGAGGGTTAGAGGAGTCAGGGCCTCAGGTGTTGAACATACACGCATGTGCGTGCGTGCGTGCGTGCGTGCGTGCGTGCGTGCGTGCGTGATAGACAAGGAAGAGGGACAGATAAAGAGGGTGTCTGCCCATTTGTGTGTGCATTTGTGTGACACTCATGTGTAACACTAGTGTAGGTTAACGTTTCTTGCCGGATCAAGTGCAAGTGGCATCTGCAATGTCCCCCCTCTTAACACACACACACACACACACACACACACACACACACACACACACGCACACAGTGTGTGTGACAGGTAATTACATTGTGAGAACTGCAGGGACTGGAGGGTCATCGCTGGTGTCCTCTCTCTGTGGCTCTGAGTCCACAGAGCACCACCTCTGTAGGTGCGGTTCCATTAAGCCTTTGCGAAAAAAGGAAGCGTATGTTCATTAAGTCGAAAAAAGAAAAGCGAATTGTCGGTGTTTCCATTAAACTGATAAAATGCGCATATGCAATAAGTTCATGAAATGTGCAGTAGGTTGCACTGTTTTGCCAGTAAAGTGAGGCTCATGTAAAGTAGTCCTAATCGATGTTCACACCATTGATTTGATGCGCTGTATGTATGCTGTATGCTGTATGTATCTCAGTTTAACGGACGGGACCCCATATACTGCGCTGTAATCTGATCCCTGGTCAGCGGCTGACCGACCGTCTGCTGCTTTCACAGTATTGACGACACCTACAGTCAAAGAACGTACAAAGAACGATTTGTTGTGTAATGCTTGTCTTAATATATTCGGGGCACATGTAGCCTATATGTCACGGGACTCGATTGGAGCATACTGGTCGTTTATACTGTAAATTGATTGATTGCAGCTGCAAACAGTTGTGAATAACTTGTTTCATCGGCTATATAGCCTATAGCCTACACGTTTAGGTTGCTTATCTTATGCAATGAATATAAATATTAAATAAATAAGAATAGATGAAGCATATGCATGGATCGAAATCGAATAGCCTGCAGGTAGTAGGGACCCAGGCAGCTAGGTTATATAAAAGTTTAGTCTACTACACTACTCGTAGTCCACGTGTGTGTGTGTGTGTGTGTGTGTGTGTGTGTGTGTGTGTGTGTGTGTGTGTGTGCATGTGTGTGTGTGTGCATGTGTGTGTGTGTGTGTGTCTTGCATCCATACAGTAGCGATCCAGATATCAAAATGATCGGAGCGCCCCGATCAACTCGGGAGGATTCAGACTTCATATGGGATCTTTGAACACGCTACACAATTATTAATCGGACGGATCGGGTAGTAGTAAATTGAGACCTTATATGTATCCACAACATCACTCCGACACTCCCTCTCCCTCTCTGTCCACCATCCCATGCACCGTTCACTCCACTGCCTCCCCATCGTTGTTTTATTTTATTTTCCAACTGTTCAAAAGCGATATAATGCGAGTTCAATGCTTTCTAATTAAAAACCTTTTCCGCAAGTGTTTCCATACACTATTTGCGCATTTCCCTTTTTTCGAAAAAGCCTAAATCCGCAACCTCCAAGCGAAAAAGTCTTTTTGCGAAAAATGGAGACTTATTCGCATGTTGATGTGTTTCCATCCAGGAGATTTTGCGCAAGAGCCTTAATGCGCAAAGAAACGGCTTTATGGAAACGCACCTTCTGTCTACAACCACTATCTGCTCCATTAGCACTGCAGCCGTCTGTCTGTCTGTCTGTCTGTCTGTCTGTCTGTCTGTCTGTCTGTCTGTCTACTTGCATACCATTTTGGTCTCTTTCTTAATTCGTCGACTTGACTATACCTCTTTTTCACTGACGAAAACGAAATCAAAATTTGATGACTAAAACTGTGGCTAAATATACTGACGAATTTTGTCAGATGGACAAGAGATCCAGCAGAACTAAGACAAGTCATCTCATGCTTGGCTGTGCGTGTGTGAAAACAGCCGATCAACAAGCTCACAACGCCTCGTACACGTGTTGCGAGCTTGTAGATAAATCAGCCGTTACGACGCCATCAAAGCCTGCCAAAATAACATTTTGGTTGACTACATCAACTGTAGATTTAACTAAACTAGATTTAGTCAACTAGACTAAAAGTAAAACATTTCCGATGACTAAAATACGGAATTTTATCCAAAATACATTGACTAAAACTAATTAAACACTGGCCTGCACTGCAAAACCCTGACAGTTAATGAACTAAATTACTCCAAATTCACACCATGGCCGGAATTCCGCTTCCGCTTTCTGAGAAAGTGGTGTGGTTCCATAGTTCTATGGTGAGGAGCCATTTGTTGCAACAGGAGACGGAGCCAGCACAAATTAAAACAATGCCAAAAAGTTTAGGAATTTTTTTTAGCTGAGGTTTGCGGTGGGACAAAGCGACAGGCGGCAGCCAATTAGAAGCTTGCTGAAGGATGTTGCTGTGTCTTCTAGATAGATAGATGGATGGATGGATGGATAGATGGATAGATGGATAGATGGATAGATAGATAGTTTCCCTTGACTGGACTAGAGTTGTTGATTTGTTAACATTTGTTAAATGCCTGCTAACTCGACAGGTGCTGGTTCAAATATTGGAAACGTGGTAAATGAAAAGTGAACCTTTTTAATTTCAAGGCTCCCAGAAATCATTCGATATTGTTGGTGTCGGGCAGAAACCTTGTCTCTCCAGCCTTCAACTTTCAGTGACCCCTGGGGTCCCCAGACCTCATGGTGACCCCTGGGGTCCCCATACCTCATGGTGACCCCTGGGGTCCCCAGACCTCATGGTGAGAACAGTGACCCCTGGGGTCCCCAGACCTCATGGTGAGAACAGTGACCCCTGGGGTCCCCAGACCTCATGGTGAGAACAGTGACCCCTGGGGTCCCCAGACCTCATGGTGACCCCTGGGGTCCCCAGACCTCATGGTGACCCCTGGGGTCCCCAGACCTCATGGTGAGAACAGTGACCCCTGGGGTCCCCAGACCTCATGGTGAGAACAGTGACCCCTGGGGTCCCCAGACCTCATGGTGAGAACAGTGACCCCTGGGGTCCCCAGACCTCATGGTGACCCCTGGGGTCCCCAGACATCATGGTGACCCCTGGGGTCCCCAGACCTCATGGTGAGAACAGTGACCCCTGGGGTCCCCAGACCTCATGGTGACCCCTGGGGTCCCCAGACATCATGGTGACCCCTGGGGTCCCCAGACCTCATGGTGACCCCTGGGGTCCCCAGACCTCATGGTGAGAACAGTGACCCCTGGGGTCCCCAGACCTCATGGTGAGAACAGTGACCCCTGGGGTCCCCAGACCTCATGGTGACCCCTGGGGTCCCCAGACATCATGGTGACCCCTGGGGTCCCCAGACCTCATGGTGAGAACAGTGACCCCTGGGGTCCCCAGACCTCATGGTGACCCCTGGGGTCCCCAGACATCATGGTGACCCCTGGGGTCCCCAGACCTCATGGTGACCCCTGGGGTCCCCAGACCTCATGGTGAGAACAGTGACCCCTGGGGTCCCCAGACCTCATGGTGAGAACAGTGACCCCTGGGGTCCCCAGACCTCATGGTGACCCCTGGGGTCCCCAGACCTCATGGTGACCCCTGGGGTCCCCAGACCTCATGGTGAGAACAGTGACCCCTGGGGTCCCCAGACCTCATGGTGAGAACAGTGACCCCTGGGGTCCCCAGACCTCATGGTGAGAACAGTGACCCCTGGGGTCCCCAGACCTCATGGTGACCCCTGGGGTCCCCAGACATCATGGTGACCCCTGGGGTCCCCAGACCTCATGGTGAGAACAGTGACCCCTGGGGTCCCCAGACCTCATGGTGACCCCTGGGGTCCCCAGACATCATGGTGACCCCTGGGGTCCCCAGACCTCATGGTGACCCCTGGGGTCCCCAGACCTCATGGTGAGAACAGTGACCCCTGGGGTCCCCAGACCTCATGGTGAGAGCAGTGACCCCTGGGGTCCCCAGACCTCATGGTGAGAGCAGTGACCCCTGGGGTCCCCAGACCTCATGGTGAGAGCAGTGACCCCTGGGGTCCCCAGACCTCATGGTGAGAGCAGTGACCCCTGGGGTCCCCAGACCTCATGGTGACCCCTGGGGTCCCCAGACCTCATGGTGACCCCTGGGGTCCCCAGACCTCATGGTGACCCCTGGGGTCCCCAGACCTCATGGTGAGAACAGTGACCCCTGGGGTCCCCAGACCTCATGGTGAGAGCAGTGACCCCTGGGGTCCCCAGACCTCATGGTGAGAGCAGTGACCGCTGGGGTCCCCAGACCTCATGGTGAGAACAGTGACCCCTGGGGTCCCCAGACCTCATGGTGAGAGCAGTGACCCCTGGGGTCCCCAGACCTCATGGTGAGAGCAGGGTCCCCTGGGGTCCCCAGACCTCATGGTGAGAGCAGTGACCCCTGGGGTCCCCAGACCTCATGGTGAGAGCAGGGTCCCCTGGGGTCCCCAGACCTCATGGTGAGAGCAGGGTCCCCTGGGGTCCCCAGACCTCATGGTGAGAGCAGTGACCCCTGGGGTCCCCAGACCTCATGGTGAGAACAAGCGATGCGGAAGATAATGTGTGCTTAAGATCAGCCTAAAAGACAATTAACATTTTCTTCTATGACATAACCTGTGTACCATTAATTAAAAATCCATTATTGCACTTGCGTTTAATGGAGAGCTGGAGACGTGGATTTATGGAGATTCTTGTAGAATAAAATGTGCATGTGAATATCATGTTATGATGAATATCACATCATGTTTGCTGCAGAGCTTATGTTTTAAAGCCGCAGCCCAGTGCAAAGTATGTGTGTGTGCGTGCGTGCGTGCGTGCGTGCGTGCGTGCGTGCGTGCGTGGGTGGTTATGGAGCAGGTCTGACTGTGTGCCTACAGGTGTCTAGTCTGTCTACATTAACGTGCTTGTGTTTGACTGTGGATGTCATTATGCGTATATATGATTAAACAGAATTGCTTTCCAGTGAAGAGCACTTGACCATCGGAAAACAACCCCACCAAAGCAATCTGTTTCGGAGGGGAAGTAATGCACCGGTCACCTAACATGGTCACGCACTCGGCACCGCAGGCGATGGGCGCCTCACTGCTTGAAACCCCGCTGCAGGCCCACTTTGTTCTCTGTGTATCAGAGGGAACAAACATCGTCCCTGTTCGCCCCCATTTGCTGCGGTCTGAATTAGCCACATTTGCATCTGTGGACGCAGTCCTTCAGACAGTTGTTGCGGCTCCTAGAGCTGCACGCCCAGCTCTGAGAAAGAGAAAATAAGCCTTGATTGGTGTCTTCTTTTTTTTTTTTATTATTCTTGAGGGAGAAAAAAAAGAGACAATGGTTTAATTATTCCACTTAACCCTAAGTATGCAAACTATTTTATTTAATTATTTTGGTTGCTGGAATCATTCCCCCACATCCAGGCCATTGCTCCCATGAGGGAGCGAACTTGCCTGGTCAGTGAACAGACTCAACCACAGTGTGAACACTAGATGCTTGGTGGCCAAACAACGAGGCCATCATCATTGGATGACTTTAGACGGCCGTCGTTACGGAAGTTGTGAGCGCAGTATGTAGGCCTTACTGCAAAAAGAAGTGACGAGAGGTGACACCTTGTTTGGTTGTTTTTCCGAGATGAACACCCCGAAGTGTGTATATCCCTCTTAAAACAGAGCACTGTAATTGAGACAGAGAGGGAGAGTTTCTCCTCCGCATTGGGCCCCTGGACAGCCTGGGTGAGATGGAGTTTCATTGTCGTCCCCGTAGCCTCCCACCTCTCCAACCCTACCCCACCCTCTGTGATGGGGAGAAGAAAGGCAAAGGGGAGAGAGAGAGAGAGGGAGAGAGAGAGGACAGAACAAAACGGAGGAGGGGAAGAAGAAAAGAAAGAGGCGTTTGATAGAGCTGTGGGGAGACCGTGTGTGAATGAGCGAGTGAAGGGCAGCCATTGTCTTGCAGCGACCTCAATTTGGTACAGTACGCTCTTCTTTCTACTGCACTGTCTCGGACCACAATGGCTCCTTTCTCCTGCACTCTGCTCTCTCTCTCTCTCTCTCTCTCTCTCTCTCTCTCTCTCTCTCTCTCTTAAAGAAATAGGGGGATTAGGGCCCATGGAGGGGAACTGCGTGTGCAGATTGCCAACTAAGTATTGCAACCCAATGCAGCACAAAGTGGCACAAGACTCACGGAGGGAGTGAGTTAAAAAAAATACAGCTTTATTGTATTTTCATGTAAGCCTAGTTCACTTTTTTTTTAGCCCCTCACTTTTTTGTTGTTGAATGCCTTGTTGATATTTGACCCCTCCTTGTTTTTACTCAGTTTCGCTTTTAATTTTAGTTGTGTTTAGATGAGGTGATGCTTGTGTGCGTGCATGTGTGCGTGCGTGTGGAGTTACTGTGTGTGTGTGTGTGTGTGTGTGCGCGTGCGTGTAATTGAGTTGATATTTGTCCACAGAGAAGGAATGCAGTGTATTTTAGGAGGAACAGGGGTGGGAGGGTGAGAGAGATGGACGGGAAGGAAGGAGAGGAAGAGTGTATATAAATAAGAAAGAAAAAGAGAGAGAGGCTGCATTCATCCCTTCTCTTCTCTACCTCCGTTGACCCCCACTCCTCCTCCTCCTCCTCCTCCTCTTCCTCCTCTCGTCCTCCATTCTCCGTGGCTTCTCTCTTTCCCTCCGCGTGCTCTACTACTCTTCTTGTCTCTATTAGTATCAGATTTTATTTGATATATTATTTTCGAATGATAAGAGAGAGAGAGGGTGTGTGTGCGTGTGTGTGCGTGCGTGCGTGCGTGCGTGCGTGCGTGCGTGCGTGACAATCTCAGAGCGAGAGAAAGAAACTACTGTCAGTGTTCAGCTGTTATCAAACTGCAATGGAACATGGGAGACTCACTCATACAGTCTCAACCCACCCACACAACACAGACACACAGAGTGTGATAGAGAGAGAGTCTATACACACAACTCCATTAGAGAACTTTTGAGTCTACTTTGATGGCACACAAAACTAACTGCAACTAACTGTGGGTCCAGGCCTTGAAGCACTCGCCTCATTGTGTGAAAGTCACACAGTGACAGAGACGGCGACAGAGAGGAGAGAGAGACGGCGACAGAGAGGAGAGAGTGAATCCCACAACGTTGTTCCTTCGTTTGTTCCTCCCACCCGAGCAGAGCCGTCACTGACCTTTTCTTTGTGTGGTTGGACATCAGACCGAGATGCTGCACTAAATGTGTCAGATTAAAAGTATTGTGTCCACTGCTACAGATGCCTATATGTAGCCCCTATTGTACACATAGAAGACTAGAAAACCTGCAGTTTAGTTCATCATGCAGCATTTTTCTTTATTTGATTAAATTGATTAGTTAAATGTTGCATCCATAACACATGCCCACGCATGCACGCACGAACGCACGCATGCACAGATACAGTCATGCACATGTGTCAGTGTGACACAGCAGGGACCTTTTTTATCTGTGTGTGTCGTTTGCCACATTGACGGATCCGTCCATTCACCGTCGCTCATTAGACTGCCATAGAAAAGCGCCTGAATATCAAAAGACGAACAGATAGCATGTGACTCGCTTATTTAACTCAAACAAACATACTGTACACAGGGGCACAGCAGCTGGATGTCATTTATTTATTTATGTATTTATTTATTATTTGTTTATTCGGTAGTGAAGAAATGTTTTCAAATTCTATAGTCATTTTGTGGTTGTGCGATCGCACCGTTCACATTTTCTATTAGGATTTTAATGACCTCTGGTGCTACCATACAGTGGTAGCTTTGCTTTGTTTGCTGACAAAGAGGGTAAACTGTATCAAAACTGAATACAAAGATGTGCACCCCATTGTTGTGACTCCAGCGTGAGTTAACATTTACCTCGCTGTAAGAGAAAGACCTCGCACAGTTCCGTCACTCTGAATAACCCTGCTCTGGAGTTCAATGTCACTGACAATGGAGGATTATTCTCATGTACATCATCCCTCCGTTCAGCTTATTCGGCCCTGTCCTTGTCGACATACTGCGTATCCTTCAACATTTAATTCAAACTTTTCTTTGATGAATAAATTTGCTCTGTTGGGATGGCATTAATTCCCAGGTGCCTCCTTGGGTCATAAATGCAACCTGAATTGACTTCAGGCACGAGACATTATACCATGAGCATCACAATGTGCTGGGCACATATCTGCCATCTGGGATTTGGATGGCTTCTGTGGGCCCATTAAGGCAAGGTGCATAAACCATCAATATAAGCATCACATGGATGGAGATCACCGACGTCAGGAGGGTGCTTTAATTTAACCTGGTGACAAGTTGATAAGAGACCTACGTACCTGATTGCCCCAAGTGTAAAAGTGTGAAGTTGCACTGATGATGCACATGATGATGCTCACACTGCGTCAACATGTGTGGGTGTGTGCTGAGCAATAACTATTATAAGGTGACGTAGAGCTGTGCATAGTTGAGCTACTTTGGTTCATTGGCTTTCATCTGGGGAGGTCTTTATAGTGTTTCAGCCCAAGTGTTCTTTTGCCTTTTTCAGCACCCTCTGCTGTCTAAATGTACAGGCAGAGTGACATACTGTACATTATTAATACATATTAATAATATTAATATTAATACAGAACATACCATCATCCATCCATCCATCCATACTGTACACATACTGTACATACTAAATGCATACATGCATACATACATAACACTACATCGTGCTCCAATATTAATCCCAAGTCTTTCTTGGCTTAGAATTCACTTTGATTAGAGTATGCAAAACACACCACCACCCTTGATGGTGTCCTTTCCACAGCGTTATTCTAACTCAAAAGCACACACAGTCTCTCTCTCTCTCTCTCTCTCTCTCTCCTGAGCCTCTCCCATGTAATGAAGATTGAAGATTAAACAACAGGATGGAGCCATTATTTTTGTCGGGGAATTAAAGCACCATCAATCTCACTTAATCACCCCCCTAATATCTCCTTAGACGCCAGACTGAAAACTGTTCGCTCCTCAAGGTTAACACGCTTTGTTGGGAGGAAACACAGGAGAGAGAGAGAGAGAGAGAGAGAGAGAGAGAGAGAGAGAGAGAGAGAGAGAGAGAGAGAAAGAGAGAGAGAGAAAGAGAGAGAGAGAACAAAGGGGTGATTGAGGAGGATACTGGCTATAGGACTAATATCTGTTTTATTAAGGTCAAAGTCAAACTGGACAATTCATGTTACAGCAGACAATAGTAACTCTAAAAACACAGTAAACATACATAAACATGAACAGACATGCCGATTGTAAGCATAAGAACAAAACAATGAAATAGTGAGGCTAATTGTTCATCTATAGTTTCTCTAACTGTCTAGTCAGAGAGAGAGAGAGAGAGAGCGAGAGAGAGAGAGAGAGAGAGAGAGAGAGAGAGAGAGAGAGAGAGAGAGCGAGAGAGAGAGAGAGAGAGAGAACAGGCAGTGAGATAACATTTGGGCTGTACAGCATTGGCAGGTGGCATATACTTAGTGACCAGGAAAAGGGTGTGTGTGTGTGTGTGTGTGTGTGTGTGTGTGTGTGTGTGTGTGTGTGTGTGTGTGTGTGTGTGTGTGTGTGTGTGTGTGTGTGTGTGTGTGTGTGTGTGTGTGTGTGTGTGTGTGTGTGTGTGTGTGTGTGTGTGTGTGTGTTGGTCGGTCCCACATTACCACATAGGGGGCATATTGTTATATAACCACAACCGCGTCGGCCCGCTCTCATGAACATCTGGGCAGCCATCAGCTTGGTGAAACTGAATTCCACCCGTGGGATTAACAAAGGTCTCTCCCCCTTACTTTCTACTGGCTTCTATCCTGACTGGAATTAGTCTAAACAGCTCAGCAGGGCCATATTAAAATAACTGTAAAACTGCAAGTGTACATTGTACAGCAATGAGATTAGTTGAGTTTTTTGGCATCTGTAATGACAGTAAAATTGCTGAAATCGCAACTAAAGTAATGGTACATCAACATGAATGTTCAGGGGCATTCATTACTGACAGAATGACTGTAGATAAGACCTCAACAGGCTAATGGAGTTAGTCACACACACAACTCTAGCCTTATTGGCAGTCAAAGACAGTACCTTGCTTTGATCTGGGTTTAACGAGCTAGCCAAATTATGCTAACGACTCACATTCATTTGATTTTGATTTGATGTACCACTTGATAATGTTAACATTTGCTCTGGCAACTAAATTTGATGCCTAAAAATGAAAATGTGTGTGTATATGCGCGTGAGAAAGAAAGAAAAGACGCACGCACGCACGCACGCACGCACGCACGCACACAGTGAGAGGGGGAGAGAGTGAGAGTGAGAGAAGTGAGAGGGGGAAGAGTGAGATGAGTGAGTCAGTTTAATCTATTAGCAAAAATGCTAATACTTCTACTCCCTGCATTTTCTTTGTTATTAGTCACCTTATCGCGAACGTAACATGTTTATAGACCCATGCAGTAAAGCCATATCTCGCCGTTGGGGGAATTAATTTATTAATCATTGACCTGACGGGGCAGTATGTCAGAGTCTGTGTCAATGAACTCTAATCACAGCAGTGGCGATGACGTCACCTCTCCCTGAGGACAGGCTTTGACTCATCGGCACAAACAACCAAGGTGACTAACTTCCTCCCTTCAGTTCCTCCGGCCAAAATAGTGCTGTGGTGCTGGGAGTAGACACACGAACACACACCTCACGCACGCACGCACGCACACACACACACACACACCTCACGCACGCACACACACACACACGCATGCGCGCACACACGCGCGCACGCACGCGCACACGCGCACACACACACACACACACACACACACACACACACACAGAAATCAACTGTGATGGTGGCTACTTGAATGATTGACGGCCATGCATGACCCTTTGATCGAGCAACAAGCGTAGTACTTCCTCTTCGTGGGGTGCTCTGGTAACCATGGAAACCACCACCACCCCAACCAGGAGCAACTGCAAGGCAGACAGAGAGGGATCGAACTCTCTGGTTGACTATTATCGATCTCCCCTCCGCACGAGAGAGAGATAGAGAGAGAGAGAGAGAGAGAGACGGAGTTGGGGGCGGGGGGAGATTCTAGATTGAGGGTTTTGGGAGTTAGTTTATCTTCCCAGAACACATTCAATCTCTCCTCTCAGTCACTCCTAGTCGCTAGGAGGTGAGCAGTGCGATGTTAACACGGCTAATTGAATCCATGTCCACAGATAACTTACAGATGTAATAGATTCTATTACATCTGTAAATTAGATTAAATCGAATGTAGGACAAACTTATTGGGGCAATCATGACAGACTACAGTGCCCATGTATGGTTCAACCACTCAGTCACTCACCACACACTGTCTCAACAAGGTTTTAGGATCCTCCTTGTTTGACCTAAACCAATTTAACCTCCGTCATACGATGGTGCCGACAAGAACCAATCTACAAGCTCATTGTGGATGATCGTTTCTTGTCTGTCAATACATTGCATATTGCAAGAATCTTTGGTTTTGTGTTGTTTGTCAATTTAGCTTTCTCCAAATAAAATAATTTTCCTTTTTTATCAAGGATTCAGATCAGTGTTCATTTCGTCGACTAAAACTTTAACCCTAACCCTTTTCACTGCATGATGAAAACTAAATAAAAACTAAGCTGTGATGACTAAAACTAAGACTATATATATTGACAGTTTCGTCGACAAAAACTAAACTGAAATGTTAGGGAGGGACTTAGTGGAGAAGAGATCCAGTAGAACTAAAAGACATGTCATTTTTTGGTTGTGCTCGGATGTAGTGCTCTGAAAATAACAGATCTACAAGCTGCGACGCGTTGTGAATTTGTAGATCGGCTATTGTCAGCATGCAACCAAGTGTAAAATCGCTACAGCGTAAAATCGTCGTTTCATCCAGTTGCATCAAGCCCACCCAAATTATTTTTGTCGACGAAATCAAAACTTCAGATGGCTATAATATGACAAAATGAAATTTCATTCAAAAGACTGACTAAACTATGACTATGACTAAACTAAATCAGAATTTGCTGTCAAAATCAACACTGATGCAGATGTCCTTTAAGGACAATTTAAAGTTAGACCACTACGGTATGTGTACCTGACTGAACTTAACACATAACACTACCAGGTAACACCACTTGTTGGCGATATAGGAGAGCTATTAATAGTCCTGAAATGAGTGCAAAATACCGCCGAAACCTCAGCTGGTCTCTGACCTGTTATTATGTTAAAGAACCTCACATGCCCTCTGTTCTTGTTTGTCCAGTTGCTTGTGCAATACCAGCTATACACATCTGTCCCAACAAAACAACGGCAAAAAAAAGCAGACTTGATTACGAGATTTGGCACCAAGCCCGCTCAGCATGAAGTGCTTCCATTCAGATGCAGATACCGGGGTTTCCTTTTCCAATTGTGTGAGGGTGGTTGTCTCTTATTGAATCTGTGGAGTGCTATATCCATCCAGGGTGAGCAATAACGTGACAATGATGCACACTGAGAACTGTAATGTCACCTGCGTCAGAGAAGCAACTCGTACCAAATGTAACTTCACACCTACATCACACACTCAACTTGTAGACACTCAGACGCGTGAGCGCGTGGAGTCCCCCCATCCTCCTGTGTCGTTTTAAGTGCGGTTTATGTTGGCCCATCAAAGCCGCCAGGCTACCCTTAATGGACTTTATGGATTGTTAGTTAGTTTTAGCTCAGAGGAGGAGGAGTGTGCGTTGCTTGGGATAAACAACTGCATGCAGACACAAGTACGGAACGCACGCACGCGAGCGCACACAAACACACACGCACACACACGCACACACGCGCGCACGCACGCACGCACGCACGCACGCACGCACGCACGCACGCACGCACGCACGCACACACACACACACACACACACACACACACACACACACACACACACACACACACACACACACACACACACACACACACACACACACACACACACACAAGCGCACACACACACACACACACACGCACACAGTTAAATCCTTAGTTAATTTTACTTCAAAGAATCTACACATGGAACAAGGCGGCCCCTCCTAGGTCCATTTGTGAACTTTTTCAGAGTTAAATTAACACTGAGGATTTAGTGTCACACATAATAGTGTATGTA
>NC_136804.1:18749334-18754334 GCF_951216825.1 Electrona antarctica | reverse complement strand
CCAAGTTGTTGCACAGATTCGATCTTACACTCTTTCTCAGACAAACACACGGTCGCACACAAAATCACACACAGCCAGCCTGCTCGTGCTAGTATCTTGGTCTCAGTAATTCAGCCAAAAGAATTCTACTAGATTATCCTCAATTAGCTTCACTGTGTGTGTGTGTGTGTGTGTGTGTGTGTGTGTGTGTGTGTGTGTGTGTGTGTGTGTGTGTGTGTGTGTGTGTGTGTGTGTGTGTGTGTGTGATATAAATAATTTTGTACTTTAACTCAAGTACATTTTAAATTCTGGACTTTTACTTAGGCTAGTTGTAATAGAGTATTTTTATTTTGCAGTATTTATACTACGTGTGATGAGGAGTGGTTATGCTGTTGAAATAAACAGATGCTGCTCCTGTATTGCCATGTAAAGTTAATGATCCGAGTGTTTATTTTCATTTGACCACTTTCACCATTTGTTACCACTGAGCTAATAGAGCCTGCCTGCTCTGTGTGGAGAAATACATGTTTGACGCAGAGTGGAATAGTAACAGAGTGGCGACACGCTTTGATCTAGCCGCAAAGCGGGTGCCTATGGGCTATAGTTCCAAACATTGGAACTATCCCATTGAGATAGAATGAACACTTCTTCATTCCATTGTTACAATGGGAGTCAATGCTAGTGTCGCCACTCTCTTACTACATTACTCTGGTTTGACCTTCAGGTTCAACCAGAAACAGGATTGTGTCAAAGGTCAATCTAAATGTCTCAGTAGATGACCAGGGAGACCCAAGACAACCACCCACAATTGCTATATTGTTTTAACATAATCTACCATTCAGACTGGACCAAAGTTTTATTCACTATATACTGTATATATTGGGTTTTTTGGTATATATAGCTTTGATATTGAACTTTTAAGGACTTCTGACACAAAAATAAACAAATTTGATTTTAATTAACTTATCCACTTTATATGACCACAGCTACTCTAAACGTGTGAAAAACACATCCAGCTTGTCTTCGAGTTAATTTTTCATAATTTAATTTAGCTTTTGCTGTTAAAAAAAGGTTATTTCACGCGGTCTGCAAAGAAATAATTAAGAAGCTATGGTTTGGATGTATTCATTTGGAAAAGCATTGACCCTGACCATGCCATTGTGAGTGGGCAGCACTGATGACAGGAGCAGTTAGCTCCAATTAGAATAAGACTGTATGGTGATTAATTTTGCCACTGAACAGCTTTAATGACTTCACATGGTGCTATGCAGGCAAAACCACACACACACACACGCAGTGCGTGCGCACGCACGCACGCACGGTCGCACGCACGCACGCACGCACGCACATTTGAGCAGCTGTACACACATTCACTTGCATGTCGATACACTGGAGTATCACACATCACAATATGTTTAGTCATACTGTAACTATTTTTCTCGATTACGATTATAATTTTTGTGCTCAAACACAAGCTTTGCTGAGCTTTGCTCAGATTTCACAAACAGTAGTGCTATGTTGTTGAATGTTAAATAAAAAATGCATATATCCCACTTTTCTGACAAAAGCTAACTTTTAACAGTTTTCCTCAAATGTGATTCATAAAAATAACAATATACATCGTCATGCTTCAATATATTGAATCATAACCGTGGCCTGTAGTGAGATATGTATCTGTGCCAGACCAGACGTAATGGTGGTGGACAGACAACAGCAGGGTTCTTAGATCAAAGTGCCTTGCCCAGCTCAGTGGCCTTGTGGTTAGAGTGTCCGCCCTGAAACTGGGAGGTCGGGGTTCAATCCCCGGCCGGGTCATACCAAAGACTGTAAAAATGGGACCCAATGCCTCCCTGCTTGACACTCAGCATCAAAGGGTTGGATTGGGGGTCAAATCTACTAATCAAATGATTCCTGAGCGCGGCGCACACTGCAGCTCACCGCTCCTTGGCTGCGGCTCACCGATCCAAGAGATGGGTCAAATGCGGAGAACAAATTTCACTGCGGTAACGTGTGTGACAAATCGTACGGCTTTGACTTTGACTTTGATTTCCAAGTAACAGCACACTGCTTGCCATGCCTTAGTTGTAACTGCACAACTAAGGCATTATCTACATGGAAATAAGAAGATAAAGCACTTGTGATAACAGAAGATCTCACGCGATGTTTGTGTGGGGGTGCTGATGTATTAACTCGATACACAACATCACACCCAGCGTAGTGATGTTAGAGTCTAACTAAGGCCATTAACTGTGTAAATCAGCCATCACCAACCCTACAGTATTTAGTATTTTGTCTCCCTGTCTTGTTGTGTTTTGAGCGGGAACCCCTTTTGGTGTTTTAAACATTATGTTATAATTTAGCTATTGAAAAATAGCAGATCTACAAGCTCGTAGCACGCCACCGAGTGGCACGCTACGAGCTTGTAGGTCTGCTATTTTTGAAAAATCGTGAAAATATTTATTTCAGAAGAACTTTTTTAAATTTTGAGGTCAGGCCTAAATGTGTTAACGTCTCTCTGCGTGTGTCTCCAGACAGGTCAGGGCCACGGCACGGAGCGACCGGCAGAACAACACTATGAAGACCCAGTCTGAACACAGGTGAGAGGGATAGGAGGGGCAAGAAGGAAGCTAGGAGGGATCGAGTGGACGATGAACAGAAGGAAAGAGTTGAAGGACTGAAACTGTCAAGTTCTAAAGCCTGATTTTGTACTTCATCGTACGGTGGTACCAGACATATCAGACTGAAAGGTCACAACGTGGTGCGGACGCGTTGTTCACAGTTCACTGCCAAAGACATCATCATCTACTTGAGGGAGGCCAATTCATTATATACCCCCCCACGACGTCTTGAGTCTGATTCGACTATACAGTACATTATTCATACAGTAGCTCAAGTTAAATATCTTTTTATCTCTCTTTTCATGCTTTACTCGATCCCTCTGTTATTTATTTTTGCTCTACTAAAGGATTATGTAAAGCGTGGACGGAGTTGGAGCACTGCATTGAGTGCAGTTAACAGAACGTGTACATGCAGTGGACACTCCTAATCGCACAGCAGGCGCCTGTCTGTCCATGCAACCAGTGTCACCGCTGCAGGCTCACTGAGGTGGGCAGCTGTTTGGAATGAGGTCCCCCCCACCCTCCCATGTCTTCTACATCCTGACAGTTTTCTGAAAAAGCTATGTTTCTATGTCAGTCGTTCTTCGATTTTTCAAAAATAGCAGACCTACAAGCTCGTAGCGCGCGCTATGAGATTGTAGATCTGCTATTTTTCAATAGCTAAAGCATAACATAATGCTAACACCAAAAGGGGTTCCCGCACAGAATGGGTTAATGTCAGCCAGTGGTTGCCCCTTTAGCATTAAATGCTACAGCCGTCATATGCCATTTTGTCCAAGTTATTTTCTAATCCGGAATGTGTTGGTGTATACTACGCCCCCAACACTGTAACAGCATTTTATTTGCATCGCTACTGTATCTGAGAAGACAAATCTCGGTTAGGTGGTGATTCTCAGGGGATATGTACTGACACTATTTCATCTTCAAACTTTCATGTTCTTTTCGAAAACATTATTCACGGTCACAATTACAGACTCTCTGTCCTAAATCTCTCTCTCTCTCTCTCTCTCTCTCTCTCTCTCTCTCTCCTTTCAGAGAAATACATCAGACACCTTGAAGATAATTGATGGCGTTTTGTTATCTTGTACATTGTTTTAGCACACCTGGGCATCAGTACACACTTACAGGATAATTAGCATTAATAGTCATTTGACGATGATGTAAAAAGCAGCACTCAAGATGATTTAAATTACCTCTGAAATGTCTTGAGGTGTGAAGTTGCCAGTGAAATCAAGAAGTAGAGTGAGTGCGTGCGTGCGTGTGTGCATGCGTGCGTGCGACAGTGCGTGCACACTTGTCTGTGCAGTGCATGCATTTGGCACATATTTCTTGTAGTGAGAGCTGTTTATTAATGATGAGGAGACTTCAAAAGGATGCTGTGGATTCCACAGATAGACAGACGGACAGTCAGGCAGAATGAAAGCCTTTGTATCCCAGGTCACCATTGTGTTGCTGAATGGTCAATCTGTGTCTTTGTCCATCCATAGACTCAGTGCATTGACTACCAGAGCTTGTGTGGCAATGATCCGTCCGGCATATCACACATGGCAACATCAGCCAGCAAAAATGAATTGAGTAATAATTTAACCCATTTTGACCTGACGTCAAAAAGGGTCTTCTGAAAGAATATATATTCAAAGATTTGTGCCGCATTTTGACGATTTTTCAAAAATAGCAGACATACAAGCTCATAGCGCGCCACTCGGTGGCGCGCTATGAGCTTGTAGATCTGCTATTTTTCAATAGCTAAATTATAACATAATGTTTAAAACACCAAAAGGGGTTCCCGCCCAAAATGGGTTAAAGCAGATTTAATGAATATAATTACATTTTAACCAATCTGTAATGGTAGAGTATCAGAATACATTGTATTGTCACATCGCAGGTTTACAGGTGTTAAAACAATGGTAAAGCTAATTTGTTTTAGCTTTTTCCATAAAAAGGAAAGAAGACGAGAGGGACAGGGGATCTGCTGCACTTGGCCGTGGCCTCCCTACTGTTCCATTGAGAAATGTAGACCCTGGTTGTCACGTAGGTCGTAGGAGACTCTTGGATTACAGTTCTCAGTCGCCACGACTGATTTCAGTCATTTGGGTTCCATAGAAGCCAGCATGTCTTTTGTGAATGCGTGCTGCGCACCGATACTACGAGCTTGTAGATCTGCTATATTTTCGGTCATTAGTTATTTTAAGATGAAAGAGTATTTGAAGTGATGAATAATACAAGTTTAGAGGCATCTTCCAGAAACATGAATGGTCTCAGGAATTTCATAAAAGCAAGCTCAAATCTTTTGATTTCTTCAGCTGCTGGTTCGACCTAAAACATCATCATTACATTTTCAGTCTTGAGATTTTGTTTTGCTTTATTCCATGAGCCTACTGGTTGACTAGTAGTGCATGCCTG
>NC_136804.1:18719334-18744334 GCF_951216825.1 Electrona antarctica | reverse complement strand
CCTTTGAAAAAGTTGTCCATAGTTTTGAGAAGTTGTACGTACCTGCGTCTGTGGAAAAAAGAAAGAAAAGTGACTACGACGACGAAAAAAATTAAAAACTTTAATCAGACGCCTCAGAAAGCAGATTCTGAAAGAGCACATAGATAGACAAGGTAATCTGTGTTGTTTGGGGAGCGTTCAGCCAGTGCCCCCCACCCCCCTCCCCGATCCACCGCCTCGTTTATCTTTGTGGGGGGAAATTTCTCCCTGTTGCGTTTAATGTGTAGTCAAAGTGGAGAGGGCGAAAGCGCTACTCTCTAATTTTGCATGTCATCTCTCTCCAAATCGCTTCAAAGACGAGGCCCGTGCCAAAGACGTCCTCCTCCCTTCCCTCTTCTTCTTTCTGTCTTTCACTGCCTTTTCTTTTCCGCCCGAGTTGTTGTCGCCGTCGTTCGCCGCTCGGCGCCAGGAAATCGCAGGCATCTAAACAACGGCGCACAATGTCGTACAAAAAGAAAAGGCTCTAGAGTTTTACTTTCAGATGTCACTCCAATAGCACACATCTGCTACGTGCCGTGCATCTGCTAGCCCCCCCTCTCCCCCACACACACACACACACACACACACACACACACACACACACACACACACACACACACACACATTCTCTCCTCTCAGAGAGACGGCCTTGCTGATTGAACTGAAGACAGAAAACATCCTCATTATCGCAGGCAGTGAGCAGGCTGGGCTCCCCAAAAGCCCCCCGTTAATGCATTCACTCACTCACTTAACCGTAGAGCTGAGCCCAGTGCAGTGGAGACACACACACATACGACAGTGCGGGTGTGTATACCTGTTTATTGTGTGTATGTACAGTTTACGTACTGTGTATATCGTATACCTTGTATCTCCATATTTCACGTTTATATTTGTAAGTATATTTATTTAAATTTTGTAAATGAAATGATTACTATATTTACCCAGGGTATCTGGGCTAAGCTCAAGAACTTGTTTCCAGCCAGGCCCTGCTCATAGAACATTTCATCGTAGTGGTTCAATGCCTTGTTCAAGGGCACTTCAGCGGTGGTAATTTTAACGTGTCGGACCGCTGATTCGAACTGGCGACCTTCCGGTATCAAGACCGCTCCGCAATCCGTTCGGCCACCGCTGTATGCCCTACTTCATTGTAAAATAGCAGATCTACAAGCCTCTGACGTGTCACGATATGGCCCGGTGTGACCTTATAGATCTAATGTTTTTATGTTGAAAGTGGAATAATACTTTATCGATGAATCAATGCAAAAAGTTGTAATTGATCTTTTTTGGCCAGAAGGAGGAGGACACTGGAGCAGCACGGACATTTCGAGCCGTTTTATTAGGTGCTAGTACAAGACAAGACCTATGGAGTCTTCATCAGAGTCAGAGCCAAAAATAGGTGATCTTTATTAAATTGTTGCGACCTTAGGTCGCATTTTACTGTGAAAATCTGCATGAGGCGTCCATCACGCCTCGTGACATGCTCCATATATGGCCAATACAGAATGCAATGTTGATCTGACCTCATCAAACCCTGTACACTCAAGACACGCTCCATATATGGCCAGTACAGAATTCATTCCATATTCCATCAAACCTTTAGATCTCCGTATATCATGTCAGATCCATATGTTGATCTGAACTCATCAAACCCTTAGATATCAATATATGGAGATCTCCATATATAGCACACATTTTACGCCCTACTCGGCCCGAAAACATTAATGTGGAGCTGACTATCATCACCTGGATATCCATGAAGATCACGACACTGACCTCATCAAACCCTGAATAGCCATACATAGAGAAGACTAGATCATATGGAGCCGGCCAGCAACTGACCTCAGCACTTAACTGTGCTGCATATATTAAGAAGCTCTGTTGTTTAAGGGCGAGGTCGCTTCTCGCCCTCAGGGTGTCTTACTGGTTGTTGTACCCCCCCCCCCCCCCCCCCCCCCCCCAAATACCATCTACTTCAAGCCATCAGGCACGAATGTATGAGCCACTGTAACATTCACGACAGCATTTCTTTTATACCTGGCCATTGACATTGTATTGACAGATGGACTGTCTGTGATGTGTGTGCAATGGCTTTCTGCTGTCCGCTCTGTATGCTGGCATTGGAGCCTCTTTCTCTCTGAGCATCTCTCCAGTATCTGTACTCTGACGTTCTCTTTCAACGCTAAAAGCACAAGATGTTTCCGTCACATTTCATTGCATTTTATTGAAGAGAACAACACTCAAGATCTCGACATTAGCCTTCAGAGCAAATGCGATTTGCTCTGAAGGCCATTGAGAAGAAAACAAAACATCAGTCCAACTCTATTCTCTCCGTCTATCTTTCTCTCGCTTGTACTCTCATTCTCTATTCCCCCCTCATTCTCCTGCCTTCCTCTCCATTTCTGTCTACTTGTCTAGTCCTTCCACCCAAGTGTAATCCTATAACAACTCATGGAAAGGAAACATTTGCCACAAAATAATTCGGAGTTGACCAGATTACCTCATCATCCAAACGGGGGCGTTCAGTATATGTGTAGTGTGCTCCTTGGTGTATTTGTGTGTATTTGAACCAGACCGTATTTTTCCAACGACATCGATTCAACGACATCGATTCAACCCGATGTTGGTCATGTCATTCATTATAGGCTAAATATTTTCTAAAATAGATGATCAACAAGCTCACAATGTTCGATGTGAGCTTGGCAATTATTCTTTCTTTTCAAAATCTTTTTATTGTAATTTCAATAATATAAATATCAGGGATCATAGGGCAGACATAATGAAAAGAGTATTATTGCGCAAATCATGCCCCTTCAAGACAAAAGAAAAAACATTTACTCCCCTTCAAGTCCCAATTTAGTAAAGCCAATTCCCCAGCCTCTCTACGAGTAGCTTGGCAATTATTGAAACATTTTGAATAGAGCAATAAAGTTTAATTTGTTTAATTTTGTACAAATGGAGCAAAATGGAACAAATGGAACAAAATGGAACAAATGGAACAAAATGGTACAAATGGAACAAAATGGACCCTAACCCAAATGGACCCTAACAGGTCAGGGTCCATTTGGTTCCATTTGTACACTCTCAGAGTTAAATTAAGTTTCATTTTACATTTACATTGTTTAATAAAGGTCAAACTGGGGGCCCTAGAGCCGTAAAAGTCTTCTCTTATGGGGGTCCTTGGCATGTATGTTGAAATGGGGGGTCTGCAGGCTAATGAGGATCATTGTGTTGGTCCTTGACATGAAATAGTTTGGGAACCACTGGTCTAGACCAGTCTAGACTAGAACAGCCTGTGTTGGCTTGAACCCCTGAATTGCTCACTTTTGAGGCTATATTTAAACATATATGATTCAGATGGGCTCTGCAAACACATTGCATGTTGTTATCCTCGTATGGTCGGGAACAGAGAGAGACAGAGGCTGTAGAATAGATGGGTGGCCTGCCTGCCAGGAAAGACAGCTGAGTTGTGTTGTGTTAAAACATTTGGCCGGGGAAAGAGAGAGAGTACGGCTGTTTACCAGGTTCATAAACAGAGGTGACTGAGGATGCACAAAGATACACAGAGCGATGTGTGTGTGTGTGTGTGTGTGTGAGTGTGTGTGTGTGTGTGTGTGTGTGTGTGTGTGTGTGTGTGTGTGTGTGTGTGTGTTTGTGTTTGTGTGCGTGCGTGCGTGCGTGCGTGCGTGTGTGCGTGCGTGCGTGCGTGCGTGCGTGCGTGCGTGCGTGGAGGGGGGGGGGGAGTTGTGTGGTGGCAGGGGCTTTTGTTTTGCAGGTGTAAAGTTCCTGCCCACCATCATGGAGACTGTGTGTGCACTGCAGTGCACCTGGCGTCCATATATGAACACAAATAGCCGTGTTTGCGGGAGGGAAGCCGGACAGGGAGGTCTCTGTCGCTGCAGTAGCAGGTTGGCCAGGGCGCCTGTTCAGTGGGGTGTCGAACTAGGCATAGCGTGTTCCGCATGCATTATGTCCTCCTGGTGAAACTCCTGGTGAAGAATCGGTCTATCAGTATCAGAGGAGACACAAGATTGCCTGTACTCTCCCTATAGGACCAACTGTAGAAGTTAGTATAGTCGCTATAGAATACACTGAAATTGGGTCATGGCGTAAAATGACTACATTGAGAGAAATGGGAAAAAAGAATTGTCCAAACAAGACATGGGGGGGAGAGACAGCATTCCAGGTAGAGCTGGGAACTACTGGAGAAAGTTGCTGAAAGGGGAAAGGTAGAGTGAGAGAAACAAAATGCGGAAGTGCGGAACACCATAAACGCGCCTGAATCGATTCATGAACGAGCGCTCTCTGTTAAACCCCATACTATGCGTGCTTTTGCTTGTGCATGTATTTCGCCCGCCTGCAGTTCCAGCTTTGGTCAGTAGGGCAGGATGGCTTTACAGTTTCCCAGCCGCTCTGGGGGCCTACTGAGGACACACCGTCATTGGTGAAAGACCATGTGCCATCAGTCAGATGGTATTGTATCTTATCTTAAATAAATGAACTAGCCTGGCTCCATTCTCTATTAAATCGCCCTATGATAAGTGATAGTTTCTTTACAGAAACGCCAACTTCATCGGTTTGTTTAGTTTGCTGCTTAAAAGGGGCACAGTGACGCATGTTTTGGTCCTTTTGAATTTGCATTTGACGAGGTACAGGCCCGAGCATTTGATATGTTTTATGTGCATGTGGCGACTGAACCCTATTGTGGTCCATTTGTACGGGATGCAGTCAATGAAACGGAGATCGGCTGCTGCGCTTTACTTAAAAAAAAGTATAGGGACCATTTGAATATTGTGATTCTTTATTCCTTGTACCTCATTACGGCATAAGATTGATGTCAGAATAACTTATGCATACGATACAAACTGCGCCACGAGCAAATTAGGCTTCACCTTATTGCTTTAAAAGAAGAGAAGGATGCATTCCACATCAAGAAGACGGATTTTTAATGATAAATTCAAATGTTTTTATGTAAATATCGTTCTATTTACATTCCAAGTGAGGGGGGGGGTGCCGGTCCCCCCGGTAGGCAATTCATAACGCAAGGTGAAGAGAGAGGAGAATCAGAACCTATGGACGGGTTAAATGATGGGGTTCCTGCGTAGACGTGTGTGTGTGCATGCGTGTGTGCCCGACGTGTCCTAATGATTGTTCGCTGTCTGCAGAGAGTGGAACACAGGGGGAATTAGTCGTCATTGCATATCAAAGACATCAGCCATTAGAGACATGGGGTAGGGCCCTCTAATGAGAGCTAGGGGCACCGGTGTTTATACATGTATGAGTTGTGTGCGGTGGCTGGCTGGGTCACGTGCATTCTCATGCGTGAGCACGCGTCTTCAAAGAGACCCCATTATATAGGTTTTATTATACGCATATACATATGTTTGTATCTGCAAACGGAGGTATATAGCAAAGAGCACTCAATTAGATGCACAAGCTATTCAGATCAACACATGTACAGACACACACACACACACACACACACACACTCACTAACTCAGATGTACTATGCACACACTAGTGACAAGTCAAACAAACGTGCTGCGCATGCACACACTAAAGCATTCATGCGTGCACACACGTAGGCACACGCACGCACGCACGCACGCACGCACGCACGCACGCACGCACGCACGCACGCACGCACGCACGCACGCACGCACGCACGCACGTGCGCACACACACACACGCACACGCACACACACACACAGACACACACACCCCTCTGGCAGGCCTCATGGTGCCACAGTGGTGGCACAACGTGGGCAGAGGTGCCTGAGAGATGCCAAGGTTTGGTGTGTGGAAGATATAAACACCAACCTTCACACAAATTACACTCACAATGCAGGGCCACCTACACCCATCCATCTATGCATTTTACCCATCCATCCACCCATCCATCCATCCATCCATCCATCACCTCATCCCTCATTTGTATTTTCTCTGCCTTGCTGAGTGTGTGTGTGTGTGTGTGTGTGTGGGGGGGGGGGGGGGGGGTGGACTGATTGGCGGTGCCCTCTGTGCCATCTGCAACACCTCCCCCTTGCCTCCCACCACTCCCACTCAGTGCTGGGGTGGGCTTAACCATCTGTGTGCCAGTGTGTTCCCACAGTGAGGAAAGACACACACACGCGTGCACGCACGCACACGCACACACACACACACACACACACACACACACACACCAGTAGAAAACAGAACATAATATTCTGTCACGACAATGATGACAACATAAGGCTGCACTGCATGCTGGGAACTCTACAATAGGAACACATTCAGCACACGGACAGAAGGCTACGAGGCCATGCTGTTTATGTACATAAGTATGTACATATGTAGGAATACGTGTACTCTCCAAGTCTCCATATATATATGCACACACACACACACACACACACACACACACACACACACACACACACGTGTGGTACATTGTAAATAACTCATTACTACCACAGTTGCTGTTTAGTGAAATAAATAATACAATAATATGCGGTAACGGTAATGCGCTCGCACACAATTACCTTTTAATCATGTTTCACACGCACGCATGCACGGCACGTGCGCGTAGACGCAGACACACATAAGGGTGTGAGTGGCTGTGGCTCAGGGCTGGAAGCAGTTGGGTGAAAGACATGCCGGAGTAAGGCGTTCTCTTCTCTCCTCTCCTCTCCTCTCCTCTCCTCTCCTCTCCTCTCCTCTCCTCTCCTCTCCTCTCCTCTCCTCTCCTCTCCTCTCCTCTCCTCTCCTCTCCTCCTCTCCTCTCCTCTCCTCTCCTCTCCTCTCCTCTCCTCTCCTCTCCTCTCCTCTCCTCTCCTCTCTTCTCTTCTCTTCTCCTCTCCTCTCCTCTCCTCTTCTCTTCTCCTCCTCTCCTCTCCTCTCCTCTCCTCTTTTCTCTTCTCTTCTCCTCAGCAGGAAAGAGGGTGGCATTAATTCACTTGTCAACTTGAATTATGTTCCTTTCTGTTGACTCAACTATTCGCAAATCTTAACACACACACACACATACACACACACACACACACACACACACACACACACACACACACACACACACACACACACACAGGTGCTGCACTAGTACATCCCTTCAGTCTACCTGCCCTTCAGCAAACAAGCATGACACACTCGCGCGCACACACACGTGCACGCAAGCACACTGTTCTGTCTCCATTGTTCCTCCTCACGTGTGGCCATGGTGGTGCCAGAGAAAATAAGACGGAAATGTCAACTCTTCTTGAGCTTCAAACTTCACATCCAATCTGCCACATGATGAAGACTTGATTCATCTTCATCCCCCGAGACAAACACTCAAGTGGATTATTTAAGGATAAGAGAAAGCCAGAGAAGAATTAAATTAAAAGTAGTGGTAGGCGTTATTGTTCATGTGCATGGGAACAGTGGGTGCTTAAACATATAGGCCCCAGCATGGCCCCGAGGCAGTGGAGAGCAACCATCTCCTCTTCTATTCTCTGCTCACCAATGGACTTTACAGAGAGGATGCAAACACCATCGCAGCCCTCCGCTCACACAAAGCCTGTGCAGAAAATCACTAAATCAGTTCCTCTTCACTCTAGATTTGGTCGTTTCTCATCTGCCGCTTTGGTCGGTTTTCTTTCTCTTATCTGTCGCTTTGTTTCTCTCTCTCTCTCCCCCCCCCCCCCCCCGTCTCTCTGTCTGCGTAAACAGGCTTGCAGGACTTAAAGCAGTGTATGGCGTTTTAGCGAGGGTGCGAGGATGAGGGGAACGAAGCCAACCCCCCACATCCCCCCCAATTCAACTTTACACTGACAGAGACAGCATCACCGATGGCTTTGTGGCATTTAGAAAGATAGAGAAGGAAAACAAGGGAGGGGAGGGGGGTGAGGGGGCGGCAGTCGGGAGAGATGTAGGAGATGAGAGAGGGATATAGTGAGAGAGTGAGAGATGTAGGAGATGAGAGAGGGATATAGTGAGAGAAGGAGAGAACAACAAGAAAACTCTTGGTGAAAGATGGAGGGTCAGAGTTGGGCAGAAGAAAATGTGATTGTATGGAGGCCAATGAATAATGCTGTATGCTTTGTTGTACAGTGGTGTCGCCCGGCGTGACACGTTGGGAGCCTGTAGATTGGCTATTTCGGCCGTGGTACAGAGGTGCATGGTGATAGCGGGGGGTCATTACTCTGTACCCACCCAGCTGAGCTCAATCGCCGCTCTAACGGCACGGGGAGATCTGGCACTCGTCCACCTATACCTGCCTGTTGAATCCTTCACTGTTTCACACCTGCCTGCCCTTCACTATACCCATCACACACACAGGCATTCATGCGCGCACACACACACACACACACACACACACACACACACACACACACACACACACACACACACACACACACACACACACACACACACAGTACATTTTGTATATGAATAGGTGGAAACATTCAAGGCTAAACCCACTTCCGCAGCCCACATACATTATTGATGTTTAGATTGTCATTGGTTGATATACTGTATTGTCACATTCCACAACCATGGCCTCTCCTCTTCTCCTCCCTGCTCCTCTCTGCTCCTCTCCTTTTGCTTATTCAGTTTAAATTGCTAAAATTCCGTAGTTTGCCGTTAATTGAAGAGGGTTCAAGGGTAGAGTAGGTCTCCATTTCTGCACTGTTGGAAAGATAGGCAACTCTACAGCACACGGACAGAAGGCTACGAGGCCATGCTGTTTATGTACGGTACATAATAAGTACATATGTAGGAATACGTGTACTACATATGTACAGGGTGCGTGCATACTTGTACAACTGTACATGTGGGGGCAAAAAAGAATAGTAAGAATAGTAGAATAGAATACTGTACATTTCCTATGTGAAAACACCATCTATAGAACTATGTTGGAGAAGGGGAAATTGGAGTCCATACACACATACACCATTCAAGGTTTTGGAAAAATGTTAATAATGAAATCGAAAAATGTTTAGGGTTGAATATTCCTTTTGGTCCTGAGTTATGTCTGCTGGGAATTATACCAGAGGAGGTGCGTGATTGGAGTTACATTAAGGATACTTTTACTGACTGCTAAGAAAATGATAACAGTAAATTGGAGGGAGATAAAACCACTTACTATAACCCAATGGAAACAGAGACTGAAGCAGGTTTATATAATGGAAGAAATGACTGCAAGGTTACAATAAAAAATGGAAAGTTTCATACTTAGATGGACTTCTGTGATATTGTATTTGGGTGTTTCGGTGTATGTGTAGAGGTTGTTGGGTCTGTAAAAGTGTCGTGTAGTGGTTGTTGTGTCAGTAAAAATGCTTTAAAGAAGTCGTACTGTAGGTGCCCGGTTTGTAGCCAGTCGTAACCTGGGGGGGGGCGGGGGGTCCCTTGGTGGCGGGCTGGGGGTCTCCGGGGCTTCCGTCTCCACGGGGTGCGAGGGCTGGATGCAGGCCGGGCCTGTGACAAATAATGTCATACATCTGATGTATATTGTGAGTCATGTCTCCTGCTCTTTTTCTGCCTTGCCTTGCACTTAACTTGAAAAATGCTGTATTGTTGTAGTTATGTCAAGCTGTTTTTTAATTTTTTTGTTTTCTGGGATTCATATTTATGTTTGATTTCTGTTCATTCATTCATTATTTGGTGCAAATAAAAATTTTTTAAATAAAAACAAAGAAGAATACTGTAGTAAAACCAGATAGGTCCCCATATGGGGACATTAGCTCCCCATGGAGGAAAGGGTAATTTTTATTTGCTGAGAATTTTCTTAGGGGGGGCTGGAGCGTACACATATCTATCTCGGTACGTGCATGTGAATACGCACATGTATTTGTTTTTACACACATGTACAATAGGTGTCTACTGGCCCGTGTCTGTTTGCGTCTGTCTGTCTATCTTTGTGTGTGTGTGTGTGTGTGTGTGTGTGTGTGTGTGTGTGTGTGTGTGTGTGTGTGTGTGTGTGTGTGTGTGTGTGTGTGTGTGTGTGTGTGTGTGTGTGTGTGTGTGTGTCATTTATCTTTTTTTGTTGTGTTTTTTGTCAATCATTCACTCGATATTTATCTTCCCAAGCTAGTGTTTCATTAACCCTGAGATGACATCAACTCCTTATACGCACTCTACCTATTATTTCTCTCTCTCTCTCTCTCTCTCTCTCTCTCTCTCTCTCTCTCTCTCTCAAAAGCAGAGCCAAAAGCAATTCCATTTTCATCCATAGGGGGTGCCAAAAATGCAAATAATGTAACCATTTGTTGCAGGAAAATGATTCTTTGGGGGATAAATAAATCCCCTCCGAATTACTTACACACGATCACAGGGGTGACGACATGACATTGTAATTGGCTCGCAAAATTTGTGGGAGGGACCTATATTAGCGATTGAGGCAACCACACTTTTTTCAGAAATGCATCTTTGTAGTTGATATTGCTGTTGGGTTGCTGGTAGCAGTTTTCAGTCGCTTTAGACTGTGCATAGTTCCTACTTCTATTATTACCATTAGGGCTGGGCGATATGACGATATATATCGTATAGACGATAGAAAATGTATATCGTGAAAAATGTTCTCTATCGTTTATATCGTTGTGTCGCAAAACAAGCGTTACGGCAGTATTTTACGTCGCAGCGCTCAGCCACGCTGTGCTGTTATTTAATAACAAACATGAAGGGAGATGATGGCTGACGAGATTCAGAGCGGAGTAACACTAAAGTAACCGGCCATTCACTGTTATAAATGCAGGTTTCATGTTGGGTCAAATTGATAAACTGCGTGAGCCACGCATGTTTTACACAGTTGAACAATTGAGCTTGTCCGTCGGGTGCAAACTTCTTCTACGTCTTTCCTCTTACCTGTCTTGTTCTATTGTTCCAAATCAATTATTCCATTTGAAAAGTTCTTAATTCAGCAACAGCTTCCACCAACAACAACAACAACACAAGACGCTAACTTAAGTTGTGATCATCTAAAAAAAAGGAAAAGAAAAACATCCACTTGTCCCATACGCACAGCTGGGCATGGAGAGTTGACGACGCAGTCACGTTGTCTCACTCTATCGCCTGTAGTCAATTAAACATCGTTAAGCTTCCCAACGTCTTTAACAAACTACACTACAACTACAACAGAACTAGCTTAAAATGAACTGAAAAGTAAACAACTGTGTGGCAGTGAGTGAGTGACATGAGGTATTTATTTTTTCCTTAAGACAATTTAATGTAGACACAGGCCTGTACTTCTGTGTCTGAATGGGAAAGTCTTATTTCTTTATTTTTGCTTTTTAATTGTCATAATAATAATAATTATTATTATTATTATTATTATTATTATTATTATATATATTTTATTTTGTATTCTTTTTGTACTTGCTTTAGGCCTGTCTGTGCATGGGCAGGGCATCAGTATTATATTCATATAATTAGACTGGATATTGTGATTTTACATAATTGTAATTGGCATAAGTTTGATATTGGCATAAGTGTTCTTTTCCTGTTTTTTGGTGCAACCACTATAGACAGCTATGTGTGACTTGTGTGTCCCTGTGTCCCTGTATCCGAGCACAGAAATAGCATAATTATTGTCACCACCAAGTGTCACTGTTGTGCAGCCTAACACACAGACAGAGGCCAGGGAGGAGAGCTTGTACAGTACAGTACAGTACAGTACAGTACAGTACAGCACAGCACAGCACAGCACAGCACAGCATATCTATATCGTGATATGAGATTTTGTCATATCGCCCAGCCCTAATTACCATTATATGCGCATGTACATTTGTGTGCATACGTTATGTGTGTTTGTGTGTGCTGTTACTGTAGTATCAAAATGTCATGTGCTATTGAGCGTGGTAGCCTATGTTTTGAATATTGAGGTAGGTATGTGAGGTTTAGCGCTATATGCGATTGTGCGTGCGTGTGTGTGTGTGTGTGTGTGCGTGCGTGCGTGCGTGTGATAGGTATGTGAATATGACATAATATTGACAATATACATTATCATATCATTGCTTCAGTGCTCAGTGTCTTGTCAGTCCGTCAAACTGTCTGTGCAGATGAGGTGCTACTGAAGAGAAATGTGGTGGAGTGGACTCTCCACACAGAGACGAGTTACGCGGCAGAATTTGGACTGGAAGTGCACTGTGCGCCACACGCCACCGTCTATCCGTATCACCGCATGGCAGTTCAAGTACTGTTGTCTCTGTTCAAGAGAAGTACGCCTGTCAACGAGCATGCGCATGTGTGTGTGTGTGTGTGTGTGTGTGTGTGTGTGTGTGTGTGTGTGTGTGTGTGCATGCGTTCGTGCGTGCGTGCAGGAGTGCGTGCGTGCGTGCAGGAGTGTCCCGAGCCCCTGCCTGTATTAAGAGGCCCTGGTTGCTAGAGATAGCGACTCTATCTTAATGGCTTCTGCCGCCTGCCACTCAGGCTTCAGACGGGGGCCTGCCGCCTCCGCGTGTCTCCCCACGATAAAGCCACTTCACAGGGGCTAGTGAGCCTCTCCTCGTTGCCCTCTTCCCTGGTGCTCTGGAGAGAGGTGGGGAGGGGGAGGAGATGTGAGGGGAAAGATGCCAGAGGTATTGATACCTGAGCTCACTCTGAGAGTGGGGGTCGGGGATACTGATGTGGGGGGGGGGGGGGGGGGGGGGGATGGAGAGAGTATGAGAGTGAAGGAAGTGCCATGGGAGAAAGGTCTGGTGGGAGAGAAGGAAAGAAAGATGTTTGGAAGGTGAGAGACAGAGGATGAGCATCAACTAAAACAAAGCGTGGTCATATTATTATTGAATGAAAGGTAAGTAAGGTCAAATGGAGTCGGGGACACTTCAATAGAACGTTTGACCCATTTAGGACTGAGGCGAAAAACTTAAATATTTATTCAAAAATTACACACATCATCACATGTTATGTTGGTATATACTGTACATAGCAACCCAAAAGGGGTTCCCGTCTTGAAGGGTAAAAAACACCAAAAGGGGTTCCCGTCCCTGACCTCATGGGAGAAGTACATTAAACATGCAGGGTGGTGGTAGTTGTCTGAGGAAAGCCGACGAAAGCCAACGTGTCTATTGCAAAACAATAGACATGACTCTATGATATTCATATGGTCAGTACATGTAAGGCCAAAGGTGTAATACTACCATAATTCAGACATACAGTAGTCAATGCACATCATGGACTATGCACAAAACGTGTCTGAATAAAACGTGTCTCTTTCTACACCCCTATGGTTTCTCTGTGTGCGGAGTGAGATGAGGCTATTTTTGTTTTATTTTTGCTGTAACCATGCATATGGTATAGGCACATGCATAAAGTGAGTTTATTGTTGTTGCGATGTTGTTTAATGCAATCAGATATGACTTTTCTGTTTGGATGTATGGGCTGTCAAGGCCAGCCCAGAAAGTACGTCGTTTTTTGCCACTCAGTAGGCGTTCCCGCATAACTTCCAGGTATGATGATGATGTCACACGCATAACCTCTATATAGTCGTGCACGTTTCACCAGGTCTAACTGGGATAATGGACCGTCCACATCAATAACGATAGCATGTCTGTCTCTCCAATAGCTTCACTTGAGAACTGAGAGCTGGTTACAGAGGAGCTTCTTTTTCAGGGTGTTTTTACCAGCTGCTGTGAAGCAGACTGGTCAATTTTCAGTGCTTTCACACCCACTTTCTGTACTTATAATTTACAATTTAGGCATTTAGCAGACGCTCTTAATCCAGAGCGATTTACATTAACAGTTTAAGGGCCCCAGACGGAGATCACCGTCAAGTTCAAGTTCACGGTCAGTTGCCCGAGACGGAGATTTATAAATAGGACGGAATGATATCAAAACCGGTCGCATCGCTCCACAGCAGGAGCGCTTGTTGCCCAATCCTCTGTGTTGCACAACAGTGACACGTCATCGAAAATGTTCCCTGCCTGTATAGCGGACGAAAACGAAAATCTTAAAACGTTCATAACTCGCGATCTAAATCATCCCGTCTAATTATGAAAAAATATCCTGTGTTTGACGGTGCTCCGCGGTCCAGTCGCTAGTCGCGATAGATTTATTCTTACCTCCCGTTGTTGTCGATCGACTCTAGAGTGGTGTGGCTATTGTTAGCTGCTACACAGACATTCACAACAACTTCCGGTCCACCGGTAAAAGTGGTCCGGGCGCTATAAATATTTATTAATGGGTTAAATAGGCCCGGGCCCTCAAGGTGTTAAGCAAGAACAAAAAAGCATGGGAATACATCACATAAAAAAAGCATTTATCATGAAACATGCGTACCGTAAGCTAAGAACATAACAGTGGAATATCTATATAATGAAACTATACATATAAACTATACATATATACTATACTATGCTATACATATGTACTATGATGTGCTATGACTACATACAATGCAATTATAGTGCTGTCTACATAACATGCTATAAGTCTGTATCAAATGATATCTAAGTCTACAGAAATGCTATCTAAGGGGGTAGGGTAAGTGCTATGGGCCATGATGGAGTCTGAAAAGGTGCGTTTTCAGACTACGGCGGAAGATTGGGAGTGATGCTGCAGTTCTGACTGCAACGGGAAGTGCATTCCACAGTTTTGGAGCCAGAAGGGAGAAGAGTTTGGGACGTGTGGAGCGTTGTCCCGGCGTTTTTAGTGAGGGTACTTCCAGCTTCCCTGCGTTGGCTGATCTGAGTGCGCGGGAGGGTTTGTAGGGTTCAATCATACTTGCAAGATATAGGGGAGCCATACCTTTGGTTGCTTTGAATGCCAGCGTCAGAGTTTTGTATTCTGTGCGGGCAGCGACCGGTAGCCAGTGGAGGGAGCGGAGCAGGGGGGAGACATGTGACTGGTTGAAGACCAAGCGAGCTGCAGCATTTTGGATCAGTTGGAGAGGCTTAAATGCACATGCCGGTAGGCCAGTAAGGAGGGAGTTACAATAGTCGAGTTTTGACAAGACTGTTGTCTGGATTAGGAGCTGGGAGCTGAGAGCTATCCTCTATAGGCGACCTCTAAGCCAATGGGGCAGCATAGCAGCCAACAACAACCTTAGAGGCAACATCCCATTGTCTAAACGCCCTGACTCGGGGTGCGCAGTTGCACACACAAACACGCTCCGACACTACTTTCTATCATCCAACCAAACATCTGACCTCATCAAACCCTGTACACTCAAGACACGCTCCATATATGGCCAGTACAGAATTCATTCCATGCATATGTTGATCTGACCCCCCATGCCAAAGCGCCATCACCCTGCGCTCGCGTCTTACTGGTATTCTTATAGTCTTTTCTTATAGTGTGTGTGTGTGTGTGCGCGTGTGTGTGTGTGTGTGTGTGTGTGTGTGTGTGTGTGTGTGTGTGTGTGTGTGTGTGTGTGTGTGTGTGTGTGTGTGTGTGTGTGTGTGTGTGTGTGTGTGTGTGTGTGTGTGTGTGTGTGTGTGCGTGTGTGTGTGTGTGCGTGTGTGTGATGGACTTGGGGATTGTTTACTGCCTGTCTCCTGTAGACCCTGCTCTTGTTCGGCCCCTAATGCACTACAGCTGTGAGGGTCCTGACACAAGGGCCTTCACATCAACGGTTTCATTGTAATGGACTGTGTGTGTGTGTGTGTGTGTG
The DNA here is from genome assembly GCF_951216825.1 of Electrona antarctica. Taxonomy (NCBI): domain Eukaryota; kingdom Metazoa; phylum Chordata; class Actinopteri; order Myctophiformes; family Myctophidae; genus Electrona; species Electrona antarctica. Next base: position 18,728,751 of record NC_136804.1, on the reverse strand, counting down.
TGTGTGTGTGTGTGGTGCGTGCGTGCGTGCGTGCGTGCGTGCGTGCGCACGGCCTGTTCCATCGCACCCCATTATTCCACTCTTATACAGTATGTTACTCCTGACTCTACACATGCACACGACGGCGGGCTAAACATTCACTCTGCATGGCTTCTTTTGTGTTGACATGCATACATATGTTTTTCATTTGAACAGTCCGTTCCATGCCATTCATGTCTTTTCCTTTCTGCGTAGCGTGCCTATTATTCCTTGTCGCAAACAATGCGCCCGCGCGGCTGCCGCGGCCTTGTTCCCTCGGTTCAGCCGAATGCACACAATGGCTTACCTGGAGGTCTAATTACTGAAGACACTTGACAATAATGCCTGGCTTATTTGCATTGGCTGCCCTCCATTCTGTTCTGTTGTCTTGTGTTTTTGAGAAACCCTGACCTATGGGCCTGCAGAGAGAGAGATGAGAAGACAGAGAGAGAGAGACAGAGAGAGAGAGAGATACAGGGAGGGAGATGGAGAGGCAAGGTGATTCAGGAAGTTTGAGCTTTAAGTTCCAGAGTCACGTGTGCAGAGTTGATGAATGCTCAGGCAACATTTCATTGTTCCGTGTCCCGTTTATGCATTGTCTGGCCAACCCGAAGCTTTTTTTCAATCCGCTATTGAGCCGCCATTGTTGGCCCGCTGACGCGAACGGAGTCAATCGCGGGTTCATGGTAAAGCGAGGCGTCTCCGAGGTGTACATTCTCCGCAACACACGTGGTGAACTTCGCAGCCATTGTGCGTCTGGTGAATGGCAACAAACTAAACTAATCTATTCAGACGGGGGGGGGGGGGGGGGGGGGGGGGGTTGGGGGGGGGGGGGATGATGCTTGGAAGAATGAAGTAAAAACCGCTCACTCTCACTCTCCCCAGGAGGATGGGGCGGGTGGGGTGGGGGGTCGGGCCGGGTCAGGCCTGCCTGGTTATGTTGCCCGCTCGCGGACGACTCGGCCGCATAATGGTTGAAATTAAGTTTCTGTAATGCACAAATAAGGTTATCATTGGTTTTGCAGCTGTTCACGGGGTCAAGGAGAGATGCCGTTTCCAATCGGAGCTCAATTTAGCCGGAGAATGCGATTATATCGAGTCCTCCCCGCGTATTCTCTCCATTTGACCATGAATTAGATTAGGTAAATAGAAAACTAATGCTACTGATTGTCGTTGACATTGACATGTTCATATCTGTGCCTAGATGGAATGTATTGGGGGGGACTCACTCTGTGTGTGTGTGTGTGTGTATGCGTGTGCGTGCGTGCGTGCGTGCGTGTGTATACTGTAGGCTATATAAAGGTTGGCATAAAGACATTGAAATCTCAGTTAATGGAATAATACTAAATCATACTACAAGCTATGTGAGCATGCATACACATATGCACACTGTGAGTGTCTTTAATGGAACCAAATGGACATGTATGGTCTCATTTGGTTCCATTTATACACTGTGAGTGTAAAATGCCCACTCGGGAATGTGCTGTGTAGCATTTGGACAGTTAGCAGTTGATAGATTGATGAACTCATTGTGGCTTCGCTGCTACAGAGTAATTTGCTGTATGTGAGAGAAAAGTCCACATCGTGAATTTTCATCATCGTTATCATTCTTTCTACAATTCAGGCAATTGTCTTAACTGCAGGGGACCGCTAGTTGAACGGATGTAGTGGCAACACAGACATGCACACACACACGCACACACACACGCACACACACACACACACACACACACACGCACACACACACGCACACAAACACACACACACTCTGTACTGTAGTACATACAGTACAGAGTGAATGACAGTCTTGTGTGTGTGTGTGTGTGTGTGTGTGCGTGTGTGCGTGTGTGTGTGTGCGTGTGTGTGTGCGTGCGTGCGTGCGTGCGTGCGTGCGTGCGTGCGTCTGTCAGACCTGCTTTTCTTTCCGCTCTCCAGAACAATGGCGGGATTGGCCGTGAGGGTGACACCTAGGCCACACACCCCTAATAGTGATTGACGGCACTAAGGAATGAGAGCTTTGCACACAATCACACACACACACACACACACACACACACACACACACACACACCTGAGGAGCTGTTTTCTTGTAACTAAGGCTCTCTTTCTCTCTCTCTCTCTCTCTCTCTCTCTCTCTCTCTCTCTCTCTCTCTCTCTGGCTCACTTTGTGCATCACTTCATGCTGAATGGTTCTATCCTTTTATTTAACATTGTATACAGAAATATCCCCCCCCACCGCTCAAGCTCAGTCTCTTTCGTTCTCATTTGATTTCATTATGATTAATTGCCATGAATGTCAAGGATAATACAGCTCAATAATGAGGTGGGTGTCCTATAGCCAGGCCCATGAACGTTGCTCATAGTCAATCTGACGGTTCATGCGAGAGTTTCCGACGAAATCTGTAGGAATAGTAGCAAAAAGTGTGTTTTGCACAAGTTGCGTCACAACCCAAGGAAAACGTGAAGTGTGCTGTTGTAGCGCTATACCATGAGGAGATTTGAAACATTTGGGATGGAGGTTCTTCCTTGGCTTAGTGCGAATGTGCACGCTGCATTCATGATGTGTGGCATTTTTGCAAAACGGCCACCCCCACAAACTTTACAAGCCAATCATAGCCAACTGGAATGGAATATGAGAAGTGTGACAGATGCGTCTTGATCATAATGACTAGAGATAATGTATGCCGTGGGATGTGTAAAAGTGAACAAATTGAAAATGGATTACTATATAGATTTGTAATTACTTACGCAAAATAGGGAATGAATAAACATTACACCCATAGTAGGTATAGTTACTAAAAATGTAGTTTCTAAATGGGCAGGGTTTGGACAAAATCTGCAGGAGAAATATCCTGGTGGTGCTATAACTGGCCGAAGGGAAGAATTTGGGGCAGAGGTTCTTCTCTGGCCGGAGTGTGTGTGCAATTGGGCTAACGGTGCTGGCAATTAGCTGTACACACACACACACACACTCACACACACACACACACACACACACACACACACACACACACACACACACACACACACACACACACACACACACACACACACACACACACACACACAGATTTGGGATCCCAGAAGAAAATACAAAGGGTCTGTGGTCTGATGCATATCAACACTGGCATATCAGAAAGGTTGAGAATCACTGCTGTAGTGTACAGCAAGAAGTGTGCACGCACGTGCGTGCGTGCGTGCGTGCGTGCGTGCGTGCGTGCGTGCGTGCGTGTGTGTGTGTGTGTGCGTGCGTGTGTGAAAAATGGGAGGCAAGGCCAAGCGAGAGAATTACTGTAAGTGACCAAAAAGTGAGCAAACAAGAGGGAGAACGTTTGCAATCAGATGGAGTTACTCACGGCAGCTACAGGTGTTTGGTTCCACCTCACACTCCTTATGCCTCCCCATGTCACCCCTCCTTGCCTCCTTCACGGCATTCCTCCTCTATACTTCCCTCCTCCCCATTCATTCCTCCTCTATACTTCCCTCCTCCCCATTCATCCCTCCTCTATACTTCCCTCCTCCCCATTCATTCCTCCTCTATACTTCCCTCTTCCCCATTCATTCCTCCTCTATACTTCCCTCCTCCCCATTCATTCCTCCTCTATACTTCCCTCCTCCCCATTCATTCCTCCTCTATACTTCCCTCCAACCCATTCATTCCTCCTCTATACTTCCCTCCTCCCCATTCATTCCTCCTCTATACTTCCCTCCTCCCCATTCATTCCTCCTCTATACTTCCCTCCTCTATACTTCCCTCCTCCCCATTCATTCCTCCTCTATACTTCCCTCCTCCCCATTCATTCCTCCTCTATACTTCCCTCCTCCCCATCCATTCCTCCTCTATACTTCCCTCCTCCCCATTCCTCCTCTATACTTCCCTCCTCCCCATTCATTCCTCCTCTATACTTCCCTCCTCCCCATTCATTCCTCCTCTATACTTCCCTCCTCCCCATTCATTCCTCCTCTATACTTCCCTCCTCCCCATTCATTCCTCCTCTATACTTCCCTCCTCCCCATCCATTCCTCCTCTATACTTCCCTCCTCCCCATTCCTCCTCTATACTTCCCTCCTCCCCATTCATTCCTCCTCTATACTTCCCTCCTCCCCATTCATTCCTCCTCTATACTTCCCTCCTCCCCATCCATTCCTCCTCTATACTTCCCTCCTCCCCATTCCTCCATCTTTACTTCCCTCCTCCCCATTCCTCCTCTATACTTCCCTCCTCCCCATTCCTCCTCTATACTTCCCTCCTCCCCATCCATTCCTCCTCTATACTTCCCTCCTCCCCATTCCTCCTCTATACTTCCCTCCTCCCCATTCATTCCTCCTCTATACTTCCCTCCTCCCCATTCATTCCTCCTCTATACTTCCCTCCTCCCCATTCATTCCTCCTCTATACTTCCCTCCTCCCCATTCATTCTTCCTCTATACTTCCCTCCTCCCCATCCATTCCTCCTCTATACTTCCCTCCTCCCCATTCCTCCTCTATACTTCCCTCCTCCCCATTCCTCCTCTATACTTCCCTCCTCCCCATTCCTCCTCTATACTTCCCTCCTCCCCATTCCTCCTCTATACTTCCCTCCTCCCCATTCCTCCTCTATACTTCCCTCCTCCCCATTCCTCCTCTATACTTCCCTCCTCCCCATTCCTCCTCTATACTTCCCTCCTCCCCATTCATTCCTCCTCTATACTTCCCTCCTCCCCATTCCTCCTCTATACTTCCCTCCTCCCCATTCCTCCTCTATACTTCCCTCCTCCCCATTCCTCCTCTATACTTCCCTCCTCCCCATTCATTCCTCCTCTATACTTCCCTCCTCCCCATTCCTCCTCTATACTTCCCTCCTCCCCATTCCTCCTCTATACTTCCCTCCTCCCCATTCATTCCTCCTCTATACTTCCCTCCTCCCCATTCATGCCAGAAACCTTCCATCTCCAAAAATCATAATAAACAGATGTTTAAAAAAAAATAAACCTTCCATCTATAAATATCAACAACAGAGATTATAGAGCTCCAAAGACACACGCACATGCACACACACACACACACACACACACGCACGCACACACACACACCCACACACACACACACACATACACGGACGGACAATTTTATACTTCATCATATGACCGTCCATGTTGCACAAAAGTTGTGAAAATATCTCCAGCTCACTTTGTCACATGTGTTGCACTGTCTGCTTGTAGAACAGCTATTATTGTCACTAATTTGGAAAAAAACATTTTTTTTAATCTTTTCACCTACAATGACGTGCCCAAAATAGTTACACCAGCTGGTTGAAGTGGTTAAGTCTGTCTGTGTGTTGCAAACTTTTTCATAGATTTCATAGAGAGCTTCATAGACTTGACAGCAGTGTTGGATTCATGATAATGTGTATTTTCAAACACTTCATCCCTCCATACTTGTACTTGATCTGCTCTTTTCCCCTACAACACCAAACCTCTTTGCCGAAAATAGCCGATCTACAAGCTCACAACGTACACCAAGCTTGTAGATCGGTTCAAGTGGTTGTGGTTAATATCAAAAAATCACACCCGTGTGAAGTGATGGGCGCTCTTATCATCGTACATAAATCATGACATAAAATGATTTCCCATTGTCAATGGGAATTTAATGTTTGTGTAGGATAAGGTTTGTGTACATACACCAAAAGCTGCCTGGACATATCAAAATTAGTTTTCGAAATTAGTTTTCTTCGACGGGTGGCTGGCTTCTCCCTTAGAAATAGGGTGAGAAGTTCTTCTTCGCCTGGAAAGGAGCCAGCGGTGGTTCGAGCATCTGCAGGTCTTGAGGAGCTCCAGGGCCTACTGGCTGAGGTGGAGAGGAAGTAGAGTTTGATTGCTCTATTTTGATACTCCCAATTAAAAGTGGAAAATTAGCAGCCTAGCTCAGCTTACCAGGCATCACCTTCTGCCCCTCTTTCACACCCACACTCCCCCTCACTCACTCTCACTCTCTTTTTCTACCTGTCATTACCAGGCTATAGTAATTGTAACACTTTATTATTATTTCTAGAGTAACTTATTTTGACGCACTTCTCCACCCACATCTGACTGTACGCACTTGAGCCATATGTCAAATTGACCGGAAAAATCGGGAATCGTGTGCTTGCTTATTTCTAAGAGAAATGTTGTATAGTTTACTTGATATTTTTTCCTCTGACACTTGGAGGGCGGTTCATATAATTAATAGAATTAATTAACTCGGTCGACCTCATGGTGGCGCTATAACAGCCAACTTTACGTTTTGGCTTATAACTCTTGAACCGTATGTCGTAAAATCAAAATGACGCATCTCCCCATATAGGCCACGCCCATTTCCGTCAGGATAGATTTTCCGCCATTTTTAATTTTCTCCAAAACACACTTGTTGCTCCTCCTCCTACAGTTTTTGTCCAAAACTTACAAAAATCGGCACACATGATCTCCGGACCTATCCGATTAAATCTGTGTGTGTGTGTGTGTGTGTGTGTGTGTGTGTGTGTGTGTGTGTGTGTGTGTGTGTGTGTGTGTGTGTGTGTGTGTGTGTGTGTGTGTGTGTGTGTGTGTGTGTGTGTGTGCCTGCCTGCGTGCGTGCGTGCGCGTCTCTCTCTCTGCCTATCTCTCCCACTCTGCTGTCTCTCTCTCCATCCCTTTCTCTCACTCTCTCGATCAATCTATCTCTCTCTTCCACTCTCTCTCTCTCCCTGTCTCTCTCTGCCCCCCTACCCTCCCTCTCTCTCTCCCTGTCTCTCTCTGCCCCCCTACCCTCCCTCTCTCTCTCCCTGTCTCTCTCTGCCCCCCTACCCTCCCCCTTATGTATTTTACATGCTTGTTAATGCTCACAGGAAAGGATGCCAGCTTATTCAAATCTGAACAGGAGCTCAGTATTCTAATTGTCTTCGTCCTTCCTGTCCTTAGCCCTGCACTCTAGCGCCAGTAGGTTCCCAACCTTTTCTGAATTAGGGCCCACTTGAAAATCTTGAAAGTGTTCATGGCCCAAATGATGAGCATCGTGCCTGTCACAGACATGTGCAGAGCAAGTTCAGTCAGGAAACTCAGTGCAGTTGCTGCCGGCCGTTCATTGGGCCGCCTCAGCATCACGTTCTCATTCACATGATTCACTTTATCCAATCACACACTCATTCCAATCTTATTAGTGATCTGTCAATATTCTCACGAGTTCTCCCACCGGAGCCCACCAGTTGGGCCGGCCCGCAGGATGGGAATCGCTGCTCTATAGTTTATGTTTTTTGAGTGGTGCAACCACTCCAAGGAACAGCAATGTCCGTGTTAACCTATGTGTGTGACTATGTGTTAACCTATGTTTGTGTGTGACTCATGTGTGACTCATGAGTACCAGTAGGGGCGCTGTCGTGCCAGAAACAGAGAGAGAGAGATAGTGCTGCACTGTTGCCTGCTAATGAGAGAGAGAGGGGGGGGGGGGGGGGGGGGGGGGGGGGGGGTGGAAGGGGGGGAGTTGCACCACTCAATTCACACGGGTGTGATTTTTATTTAATATGGACATCACAATCACATTGCTCATTGCAAGTTGTACAACTTGTACATGCATTGCTTACAGTGTGTTAGCAGTAGCACAAGTGCTAATGTTCACCACATGTCCACAGGAGACTTTTCTAAAAAATACAATAACACTTTAGTACAGTACAGAAAAAGGAATATATACTAATAAAATTGTACAGCAATTACAATACCCATTACATTAACCTACAAAACAAAAGTAAACATAATCACTCAGGTAACCAGTCAGAAACTATACATGTGAGCACAGTCGATTTGATTTCAACCATCGTTTGAGTCCTCTGTAGAACACATTACCATCCGTCTCTAGTTGCGAACGCAGTGATTGCGAACGCAGTGAGCATTTACTATGAGACCCAGCAGATCATGTCTGTCTGTGTGTCTGTGTGTGTGTCACGCTGTAACACCACCCGCCCACCACCAGAGGGCGCAGCTGTATCACACACAAAAACACACACATGCACGCACGCACACACACACACACACAACTTAACTTAAAAAAAAACTGAACTTAAAAAAAACTGAACTTAAAAAAAAACCTTAAAAAGAAAAAACTTTAAAAAAAACTTAACTTAAAAAAAACGTAACTTAAAAAAAATCTTTAAAAAAAACTTAACTTAAAAAAAAACTTGAAAAGAAAAAACTTTAAAAAGAAAAAACTCTTAAAAAACAAAAAAAAGAGAACTTAAAAAAAAACCTTAAAAAAGTACATAATTTATTCTAATTGTTGCAATTTACGAGCTGCGTTCGCTTCCCACGTTCGCGCATCTTACTTGTTTTAAAACCGTAGACAAGGAGTTCCAAAGGTTACCACTTGATGAGGCTCGTGCAGTTGTTCTCACAGTGGCGGTAGAGGCTCAAGAGGTAGAGGTAGAGTTAGGAATCGGGTTCCCGGTTCGATCCCTGGCTCCCCCTGTGTTACTGTCAAAGTGTCCTTGAGCACCGTCGGTGTGTAACTGTGAGTGTGAATGGGTGAATGCAATGCACATTGTATATCGCTTTGGACAAAGACGCTATATAAATGCACCATTATGCACACAATCTACATGTACAATATCACAATGCACCACGGCGATGCATTGTGAGCCTTTAGAGATGCTATTATTGATGTCAGTCATCGGCACGCGATTATGTATCAATCAGGCATAACTCTTCACATGACTATAGCTTGGCAATCTAAATGTACATCTTAGTCACACTTTAACTTAAACACATTGTCTGGCATTAAAGGCTCATCACATGCAGGTCATATGTGTGTCATAAGTGTATAATTGGCGCTATCCTTGCATGCTAATTAGTTGGGGAAATGACACGCATTGTGACATGCCGATAGTTGTTTACATTATCATGCCAAAGACATGAGCCGAGGCCTGCAAACATATCATATTAACGTTCTGATTGCAATGACAATACTGCAGTAGCCATAGGAACCATTGCTCATCAGGATTTTATGTTTCCCAGACATAACATTTATAAACTATTTGGGGTCTTGGGCTGAACGTTTTACTTTCCTACAAAAACATTATTATTGTTAAAAGAAATCAAAAAAAATCCCTGAAATTGTGTTATATTTCGAGCTATTGTCTGCACGTTGCTCAAACTCCCAGTCAATCCATGAGTCGCAAGAATATTGGGCAGTATTATGCGTGTCTTAAGTACCAGGTCTTATTACTTAACTTAAGACCTGGAGGCGTGATCAATGCCATTTGGCTATTCTGAGTGGCCAAACAGCATTGACCACGCCTCCAGGTCTTAAGTTAAGTAATAAGACCTGGTACTTAAGACACGCATAATACTGTTATGTCTATATTTAGAAGTGGTTTAAAAAAGCAAACATTGTTTATCAGAGACTCTGCCTGTCCG
>NC_136804.1:18689334-18711834 GCF_951216825.1 Electrona antarctica | reverse complement strand
TCTCTCTCTCTCTCTCTCTCTCTCTCTCTCTCTCTCTCAGACTGGGGGCTATTGTCTGGGCCATATTGTCCGTCCCCAGAGAGCCTTGATAACCGTGTCTCCATGCCGAGGGAGAAGGGAGAAAAAAAAGTGAAAAGAAAAGAAAGGGAGCAAAGAAAGACAGACAGAAAAATACCAGAGGAGAATGCTAAAGCCCCCCCCCCCCCCCCTTTCCCCCCTTTTAACCTCCATGCCTCCTTCCCCCTTTCAGCCCACAACAGCCCCCCACCCCCCCCATACCCACCCACCACTTCTAGCATCTTACAACCCAGCAGAGCATGATCAGCTGGTGCTCAACCACCAGCCAATAGTAGGCAGGGGACATTATGTTGCATGAGATGTTGTTGATGATGATGATGATTGTGTGTGTGTGTGTGTGTGTGTGTGTGTGTGTGTGTGTGTGTGTGTGTGTGTGTGTGTGTGTGTGTGTGTGTGTGTGTGTGTGTGTGTGTGTGTGCGTGTGAGGGGGAAGGGGGGGGAATAAAGGGGTCAGAAAGAGAGAGTGTCCTCCAGGCTAACTAGAGTCTGGTCATATGACAGTAGGTCAAAGGTCACAAGGTTAAGGTTAAAAAGGCCAGGCCAAGATATTGCATTGTTGCAGAAGCGGGACGACTCAGTGTGAAGTGTGTGAGTGTGTGTGTGTGTGTGTGTGTGTGTGTGTGTGTGCATGCGTGGGCAACATCCAGGGATTCAATTCATCTATAACTTTTGCTGTCCTGTCCTCTCTTCCATCCAACCATCCATCCGTCCGTCCGTCCGTCCGTCGGTCTCTCCTTACCCTCATCTCATTCTACCGTTTATTTCTTTCCCTCTCTCTCTCTCTCACCCCTCTTTCTCCTTCTTCCATTTTCCCCTCTCCCTCTCTCTCTCCCTCTTTCCCCTCATCAGTCCGTCCGCTCCACAATAGGAGACAGTGTTAGAGGCACAGAGGTCCCTCCCAGAGAGTCACAATGAGAGCTCTGTCTCTCCAGGTAGCAAGGGAGTTGGGGAGAGAGAGGGGAAAAGAGAGAGGGGAGAGGGGAGGGCTGAGGAAAAAGGAGGAGACCATTTGGGCCGAGGTGGGAGACTTTCAAAGTGCAAGGATGAAAAAAAGAGCCCAGCTGGGAGTGTGTGTGCGTGCGTGCATGCGTGCGTGCGTGTGTGTTTTGTTTTACAGGCTGACAGTGAGACAAATGCAGCGACTCGTTTATGGATTGCTTAACAAACACAGTCTAAATAGATGCCGCACGCAACAATGGAAAAAGTCTGTCCCTCGCTCAATAAACATTATGCATCCCTGTCTCCCATCAGGGAATAAGACCCCGAGACAACCCTGACGCTCTCTCTCCTTCTCACACTTTCCCCCCCACTCTCCATGTCTCTCTCTCTCGCCTCCTTCTTTTCCTCTTTCCTTTCCTGGCTTTCTGCGTCACTCTCTATCTGCTTTATCTTTCCCTTTTGCCCCTCTCACTCTCTCGAACACACACTCCCTCTCTCCCTCTCTTACACAGCACACAAAATATTTTCTCACGAACCGACAGACAGACAGACAGACAGACAGACAGACAGACAGACAGACAGACAGTTACACAGACCAGTAGGCAGACAGCAGCCATCAGCAGGATAACTACTTCCTTCCGAATGGTTTTCAGTCATTATTTTTATCATTGCTTACTGTCTCTCCCTGTTCTGTTCACTGACATCCATGGAATGTTTTCAGAGAGACGTGTGAGCAAGAGTTCACTCTATTGTGTCTGGTGGCTCCAGAGTAAAGAAACAATGTAATAAAGTTTAACAAACAGAAGAAACAAAAGCGACAGACTCTTGCTGGAAATGTAACATGAAGGAAAAGTATGCAGAGCCATGCCTTGACGATGACTAAAGCCTTGGATGGAGAGAGCAGGGCTGAGAGAGAGAGGGGGAGAGAGAGGGAGGAGAGGAAGAGGGGGATATGGGGGGAGGGAGAAGGATAGAGGGGGGAGAAAGAGAAAATGGTGCCGTGAGCATAATCAAACTCTGACTATTGACCCCACCCTCTGTTCCCCCACTACACACACACACACACGCGCGTGCACACACACACACACACACACACACACACACAACATGCCGCGACACAACAGAACACAACACATGATTGTGTGTGTGTGTGTGTGTGTGTGTGTGTGTGTGTGTGTGTGTGTGTGTGTGTGTGTGTGTGTGTGTGTGTGTGTGTGTGTGTGTGTGTGTGTGTGTGATTAATGGCAGTGACATTAGCTTGTGTGTTATTGCCTTTTGTGGTTAAGCTGGACAGGAAACACGGTTATGGCCGTCGGCCTCAGATTTAGGGCAACACACAGAGGATGCTTTGTGTGTGCCGGACCGCGCGAGTGTGTCAGACTCTTTGTGCAGATGTGGGCGTGCGTGCCTGTATGGTTCTGTTCATTGTATTTGCACGTAAGTGTGTGTGTGTGTGTGTGTGTGTGTGTGTGTGTGTGTGTGTGTGTGTGTGTGTGTGTGTGTGTGTGTGTGTGTGTGTTTAAAGCATATATAAACTAAAGGCGTGTGTGTGTGTCTGTGTGTGTGTCTGTGCGTGTGTCTGTGCGTGCGTGTGTGAAGGTAATATTTTTCTCGCTGTTGTACATTGCCGTCGTGGTAACTTTTCCCCGGTTGAGACGGAAAGGAGGCGAGACTTCAGGAAAACAGCGGGACATCTGTGCCCGGCTGTCACTCAGAGGCTATTCTCAAAGTTGGACAAACAAAATACGACACTTGTCAGGAATAGCCCGGGTCCTCCAGGCCTAATGTGACCCACAGCCGCGCCAAGGGCGGAAAAGAATATCATTGACTTAGTGTCCCTAAGTCCTCCCCTCCCTTAGACTCTCTCCTCTCTCTCTCTCTCTCTCTCTCTCTATCTCTCTCTCTCTCTCTCTCTCCCTGTCGCTCTCTCCATTCTGTTGCTGCCCCACTCTTCCCACTGCTCAGAAGGACAAGCCTATAAATAGATATTAGGCAATATCCTTAAGAGTCTGCATAGAGGGAGGGAGGGAGAGAGAGAGAGAGAGAGAGAGAGAGAGAGAGAGGGGGGGTGGAAGGGAGTGGGACAGAGGAGGGAAGGGGGGGGGGGCATTCTTACAAACAGCTGATTGTGTAAAGACGGAATGGTTGGTAAGGCAACACCGAGACATGAGAGAGAGAGAAAGAGACACATGGAGAGGGGGAGAGAGAACGAGAGAGAGAGAGAGAGAGAGAGAGAGAACGAGAGAGAACGAGAGAGAGAGGATGGGGAGACCCCTTGCGAGGAAAAAAGTTGAGAAGCGTGTGAGAGGGATAAAGATGGCAGACAGAGATAGTCGGCACGGAGTGACAGGGAAACCGAGAGACTGACAAAAGCAGAGGCAGGGTGCGACACACAGAGAGAGACAGAGAGACTTGACAGTAAAGTCACATTTTGTATAAATTGTCGCTTTGATGTAAATGTTACAGCTGGCCCTGCATAGACAACATGTTCCTGGAGAACCTTATCTGAACAGACACATCCTGTTATTCATTTATATATATATATAACATCTAGAGAGAATATCTTCTCCCTTCCCCCCCAGAGAGACCTTTGAAAGATACAGCTCACTGTTTTCTCTCTATGCAAACAGACCTCACACCTGAGTGACAGGTGGCGAGTGCTGGGCAGTCGCGACATGGTGGCAAAAAAAGAGTGAGACAGAGAGAGAGAGAGAGAGAGAGAGAGAGAGAGAGAGAAAAGCATATAAATGTCACTTTGACTTTTGACTCTGCTGTGGAATTAGCCACTGTGCTTATTTTAAACTCCCCTCGGCGGACGCTGGATAGTGGCCGGTTACCGCGTGTGTTTTGTCCAGCGGCTTATAATGGCTCGTAATTCAAAGCGAGAGTGCGTTTCACCAGCGCACTATACACACACAGGCCCACCCGCACGAGAGCGCACGAGCTCCGGGCACCGCGTTATAGTGGAATTCTCCAGAGATGGCTCCCACGCTCGCCGAAAGCTTGTTCCGAGTAGAAGAGTTAACGAGAGCAGTTAGCACCGTGATTATGTTAGTAGCCATGAGAGCGGGAGAGAGAGAGAGAGAGAGAGAGAGAGAGTGGGTTCAGCGATGAAGGTGTGTGTGTGTGTGTGTGTGTGTGTGTGTGTGTGTGTGTGTGTGTGTGTGTGTGTGTGTGTGTGTGTGTGTGTGTGTGTGTGTGTGTGTGTGTGTGTGACTGCGTGCGCTGTGATATCCTCTGACATATCTGTGATGGCTGCTTTGTTTCTCACTCAGTCTTCATTAAAGTTGAAACAAATCTTTGCCCCCGACAGAGAGCGATTAATATGAATGATTTAACACACACCGGCTGCTGTGTGTCTGTGAGATTGTGCGTGTGTGTGTGCGTGTGCGTGTGTGTGTGCGTGTGTGTGTGTGTGTGTGTGTGTGTGTGTGTGGGTGTGTGTGTGCACTTGTGTGTGTGTGTGCTTGTACTGTCAGGTTTCTGGTTCAAGTTTCCATATGTGTACATTATATGTGTGTCTGTTTATGTGTACGTGCACAAGCATGCTGCCTTCAGTGGACACTGTATATGTACTAGAACATGCTTACTTTTGCACATGTATGTTTTGCCCGCATTATTATGCTTCCTTCTCGTGCGCGCGTGTGTGTGTGTGTGTGTGTGTGTGTGTGTGTGTGTGTGTGTGTGTGTGTGTGTGTGTGTGTGTGTGTGTGTGTGTGTGTGTGTGTGTGTGTGTGTGTGTGTGTGTGTGTGTGTGTGTGTGTGTGTGTGTGTGTGTGTGTGAGAGAGGGAGAGAGAGGTTAAGCTTGCTTTGCGTGTGAGTCAGCTTGCCTGGCGTGCCAACATGAAATGGGCCGGTTGATTACAGCGGGAGCTGGTTAGGACGGCGTTAACCACCGGTGCTGCTGGTGATTATTTGGTGGTTTAATGGACGTCCGTCTCTGGCCGATTAGTGACTTAACGGCCAGCGGACATGTGTGATATGAGAGGGACTTAACTGAGGAGCCGCTAATCATCAAAAAGCCAAGGGGGAAGTAGTGCTCTAATCTCAGCTTAGTGCTCTCTCTCACCGTGTGTGTGTGTGTGTGTGTGTGTGTGTGTGTGTGTGTGTGTGTGTGTGTGTGTGTGTGTGTGTGTGTGTGTGTGTGTGTGTGTGTGTGTGTGTGTGTGTGTTAGAGATTGAGGGGGTTGGACTAACCAACAAAATTTCTAAAATACAAGGTTGGTTTGTTTGTCTTTAATTAAAGTTTAATATATACAGTATTAGTTTACACACAGTAGTATATGGTGCAATGTATATATATATAATGTAGTATAGGAGCTATGCACGCATTAATGCTACAGGCACACACACACACACACACACACACACACACACACACACACACACACGCATGCACACACATGCACACACATGCACTCGCATACTGGCTAAGTTTAGCCCACATAGCAGTACACAGCAACATTAAAATGAAAGCATTGCAGCAGTATTTTTTACTGATCCAAGCCATTGATATTATACTATGTATGTATTGTGTACAGACACACACACACACACACACACACACACACACACACACACACACACACACACACACACACATACAAATTCTCAAGCTGATATATAAAGGAACCATTTATGTCCAAAGTAATACATTTAATAATAATTTAAAAAAACTGAACTGAAAATCTGACCAAGAGATAAACACCAATTCAGTTAGTTAGTCATATCAGCTGTGGTTGTCAAACTAGTGAAAATAGCAGATCTATTCATGGTAGACTGGCTATTTTCACCAGGTCTACTTAAACATTTGTTTTCTAATTTATGGAATTTATTTTATTCATGAAATTACTAGGAAAATAAAAATTGAATTTGTTTTTAATTTATTATAAATATAGGTAGTTTATTTGTTTGTTTGTTTGTTTTTAGCTTGTTAGGGTATATTTTTAGTATTTGTCTTTAATTAAAATTAAAAACAAAATGTAGTAAAAAAAATTACAGATCAAAAAGTGTCCCGACCCAGTGTGTGTGAAGCAGTGACCTCCAGTATGTATTTGTCCCCATAGTTCCATCCTATGATGTCAGGCAGGCAGTCAGTCAAATGCCACTGAAGAGTGGCACAAGACATTATGCTAATGTCCCTCTAATTATGACCTGGGCCATGCTGCCCTGCCAATTTATCGACTTAACACACACAACCTCGTCTCGTTTTAATCCCCACATCGCTCTGCTCTCTCTCTCTCTCTCTCTCTCTCTCTCTCTCTCTCTCTCTCTCGCGGGCATATTCCGGCGGGTTTCTGTGACAGCTCTGCCAAACTTCCAAATGTAGTAGCCGGCGTAACCTGCACACCCCGCAGTGCCCAATTGTGTTGTAATTCTACATCAAAGCCGAGCGCGTTGGGGAGAGGGGGGGGGGGGGGGGGCGTTTACAGCCTGAGAGGAGCCGCCAAGCGGACTCTTTCAACCACACAGCCGCCGTAGAGGAAGTGAACCCGAGGGGTGGGGAGGGGGGGGGGGGGGGGGGGAGGAAGAAGGGAGGAGGAGGATGGTGGATGGGTACACGTAAAAAAAAGAAAAAAAATCCTCATCCATTTGTAACTCAGTGAGTGTACTAGTGAAACCAAAGTGGACCGGACACTCTCGGACTTAAAAAGACGTTATTAGCCTGCAGCGAACATGACAAAGGCGCAATTTGGGGAAACACAGGGGCTTCCTTTACCCCCCCTTCTTTTTTTGGGGGGGGGGGGTGTTAATGTGTGACCTGCTGTGCTGATCAGTCGCATGTGTCTCAGACGTTGGTTCATGTCGCTGCGGTTAAATTACACGCAGACATTAAATCAAATCTAATAAATAAATCTCTCTCTCCGTCATAAATCGGATTACGGAGCAGGTTTTTGTAAACCGAGCCGTGCTCAAATGTGATGAAAGCGGGGAATTGTAAACTGACTTCAGGTCAGTGTGTGTGTGTGTGTGTAGTCTGGGTGGGGAGGTGGAGGTGGTGGTGGGGTGGGGAGGGGCTAGTGTCGGAGTCGGGCAGAGGTGTGGACAGGAGACGGGGGAAGGGTGTGTGTGTGTGTGTGTGTGTGTGTGTGTGTGTGTGTGTGTGTGTGTGTGTGTGTGTGTGTGTGTGTGTGTGTCAGTCAGAAACAAAAGGCCCCAGTGTGAGAGAGTGAAAGGAGGTAAAGTAAACAGGCAGTGATGAAGACAGACCTACAGTGTTAGGCCCCTGTTCTGTTTGTGTGTGTGTGTGCGTGCGCATGCGTGCATGCGCGTGTGTGTGCGTGCGTGCGGTGTCTCAAAGCCCTGTAGTTTATACAGCTGGGGCTGCCGCTCTTGCTGGCAACTGTGTAAAACACTCACACACTCTCTCTCTCTCTCTCTCTCTCTCTCTCTCACACACACACACACACACACACACACAGAGAGAGAGAGAGGGCTCTATTTACAAAATTACATTCATATAATGAATCTTATCAGCCAACCATTTTCTGTTTTTAATATCAATCTGTATAGTGCTTGGTGGTATAGCAGCAACCGCCCCGATGTACCACGTCACCGCCGTTTGTCACCACGCAGCACAAAGCTAACACATCCACCCGTCCCGTCCCATCCCGTCATTTATGGCCTGGGGTTGTGCTGACTAAGGCTTGCACAGATAGAGAGGTCAGGAAGAGACAGATAAAGCAATCCAAGGCAGATACACATTCCATCTTGTTGACGTCCATTCCGTCGAGGACCGTGCCTGCCGTGTGCGCGTGTGTGTGCGTGCGTGTGTGTGTGTGTGTGTGTGTGTTTGTACGTGTGTGTAAGTCTCTGCGTGAGTGTTCTCTTCACACATGCTGAACCCAGTTTTAGATCTGCACTTTAAAATCCTCAGGGTTAATTAAACGCAAACTGAACCAAACCAAAGTTTGTGTAATCTACATATAGGCTATATAGCCTATATATAACTTCAATCTTTTCCATTAAGTACATCATATTACGTCACTGGAATAGCCAGGTTTAATATCAAAACTTTAAAAATAAATGGTTATTAGTTGTAGAACAAAATGAATACATCATTTTGTGAATCATTATTTATTTATTTTCTGGGGGGGGTGTAATCATTACAGTGGCAACAGTGAATGTAGTTGTGTATAAAGTTACTTTCGGTGTGATATTCCATGGGGAATGCATGGCTGATTACAATTGAATCAAGTGATCAGTAAATCTGTAACAGATTGAAAATAACTTCATCCTTCATGTGACCAGACCACGTGTTGCACCATGTAATGCGGAAGTGTGTGTGTGTGTGTGTGTGTGTGTGTGTGTTGGGGGGTGGGTGGGGGGGTTGTTCTGCTAGACACTGTTTTCCTTCCCGCTGTCATAAGGCAAATAAGCAATGAATTAGCGATGGAGCAGCTCCCAGGAACAATGCCAGATGTACAGTCCAGAGGAAATGCAATAGAGTCAAGAGTGTAATCAGTTTACTGGAGACTAGAGAGAGAGAGAGAGAGAGAGAGGGGGGGGGGGGGGGGGGGGTGAAAGAGCAAGAGACAAAAGCAGGTGGAGGGCTGGAAGTGTGGAATGAGGAAATGAGCCGCGATCACTTCTCGAGCACAACAGAACTGTTCTGATGAGAGGACGGGAGAGAGAGAGAGTCAAGTACACAGTGACATCCTAAATCTATCCATTTGGAACTCTCTCAGCACATGTAGCCAAATGGACTCGCAAGGGTCCTTTTGAGCCACCCCTGTGAGCTGTGTCCAGGCCTGTACCCCCCCCCCCCTCCCCCCTGCTGTCCTGTCACCCCTCCATACCTCAGTGATTGTCTGCCGTCCAGCCTATAACCCAGGGTCATAGTCGCAGTGGCTTCGAGCCCAACAAGGGCTTGTTCTGAAAGCACTCAGGGAACGCAGACAACCACATAAAATTCTATTATTTACTCATATTCACCACATCCCCCATTCAGCGTGTGGGTGGGTGTCGGAGGATGAACGTACCTCGCCAGAGACAGAGTTCACCTAATAGATGTGGCTTCTTTTCTCTCACCTCATCTCTTTTCTTTCACGGCAACAACAAAGCCAAAAGTAATGAATGCCAACGACCGGGGCCCTCCGGTTGATAGCTGTTTTCCCTCTGTTCACCCATTGTCAGAGAGCTGTTCATAAACACATTATTGTTACCGTATTCACTGCTCCCTCTCTCTCTCTCTCTCTCTCTAACTCTCTCTCTCTCTCTCTCTCTCTCTCTCTCTCTCTAACTCTCTCTCGCCTCTCTCTGAAAGCCTGTTGTTGAAGCCGTGGTCATTTCCTGCACAATGCCAATCTAAGCGGACTCCATTTGCAGTAATGGGCTGTCTTTTGGAAATGCGAACGTCGAATGGCCCCTGCGGTAAACATGGCACCTGATTGTGCTTGAAGGTCTGCCAAGAAGCAGGCAGGGTGTGTGTGTGTGTGTGTGTGTGTGTGTGTGGGGAGGGGGGGGGGGATTTTGGGGGGGGGGGGGCAGGGGGGTTATTGTGTTATACAGAGCTCTGTCATGTGCATGCATTCATATTGTGTGCATACTGTACATGTGACAGCTCGCGGGGAGACGTAGAGTGAGAAAGACGCAGAGAGGGAGAGAAACACAGTGCAGGTTGACGGGCGGGAAAAGCGGAACACAGTAGTGTAGATAAAGTGGTTTGCTCCGGGGTGTGAGACTCGGGGAGACTCTTTGCCACATTTACACTCCACCGCACGACGGTGTCCCACGCCTAAAAGTAGCTCGTGGACGGGCTATTTTCGGCCCGGGACACCGTTCTACGCCAAGGTACAGCTTTTAAGAATGCTTTGTTCTTCACTACTGAAGACACAGCAGAGGGCAGGCGAGAGGGTGGGCGTATAGGGGGTCCGACAGTCCGCAGTACAGGAGAAAGCCATTTATTGATACTGTAGGTACTGGTACTGTCATCACCGCACCATCCTCCCAAGCATTATATCATCCTTTGAATATTACTCACTCTTCCATTTCTCTCACTCTCTCCTTCTTCCCCATTTTTCTTCCCTTTTTGTTTTTTTCTCAATTCCAGGATGTCTTCCAAGCGACCAGCCTCTCCATATGGGGGGACAGATGGAGAGGTAACCATGGCAACCAGCAGACAGCGAGTGGAGGACGAGGAGAGCGAGGGACTGGGCGGTGTCATCCACCTCCCCCTGGTGTCCTACTGCGGCAAGGTGTCCCCCCGCTCGCCCCCCATGCGCCCCATGGACAGCCCCCTGAGCACGGTAAGGTTCTGTGTGGCGTGCGTTTTGTCGTGTGAAAGGGTTAAGTAAGGGGATCGGGCGACGGCGGTCGGGAGCTTTCCGCTCCTCGTAGCCCACGATGGCGCTTGTCGCCCATCGGCTAGCTGACGATGTGTCACGTAGCTGCCCATAATAAACTTTATGTTTCAAAGCCAAGCAGCGATGTGTCACGTAGCTGCCCATAATAAACTTTATGTTTCAAAGCCAAGCACTGCGTCTTCCTCCGTTCGTGCACGGCCAACAGCTTTGGATTAACTCTCCAATTTTCTCTGTAAGATTTCGTTAACGGTCCGCCATATTGGCCCGCCTCATTGGCCGGCGGCGATGAGGACCTCTCTTGGCCGTCTGCCCGTGTCAGTCCCCTCCGCGAGGTTAGCTCTCTGCCTCCTTGGATCCATAGACTCCCCGTCACTTCTCATTGGCTGCTTGGCTCTCATCTCTCTTCCTCCGTTGGCTGTCTGCCCCTGGCAGTCCCGCTGATGAGGCTGTCTGTCTACGTTTGACTGAGTCGGGGTGAAAGTGACCCCCCCCCCCCCCCCCCCCAGGGCACACGGAACCCAAATCAGATTATCTTGTGTGTAATCCTGACCTCCAGCCATTCGAAGGGGGATACTCGCAACTGGTTTGATGTTGTAAGGCCTCCATGTGTCTTTTTGAAGCGTCCTTCCAACATTTTGCATTCCAAAATGAGAAGCTCGCCTTGTGAAAAAGGCAGAAAAAGTGAATCTAAACTATTTTTGATGACAACATCAAGTATTCAACATTTTCAAAACAAGAAAAAGCATCCCTCCCTCTATCTAGGATAGATTGACATGCTGTGTTTTCCATCAAATAGTGGATTTATAGTGTTTTTACTCCTTTCTGCTTTAGATTTATTGGCATTTGTTGGGCAGGTATTTGAGCAGAAGTTACCCCAGAGGGACATGCTGAGAAATTCAACTGCTGTTGTTTAGTTACTTTGCATCCAGATATTTTGCTTTGAAAGCGAGTCAGCGAATCTTGCCCACAATCGTTTGGGGAAGTGCGTAGGGGGTCCTCAGACCACCTGTCACTCTTCCATGGGCAGAGAGGTTGAGGGCCAAGACTGCACTGGGGCTAATGGGTAATGGATATTGGGTTGCGCAGTCTTCTCTTAAAGGCAATGTGGTACGGTGATTGGTTTCATAATTGTAACGCCCAAACCGCACCTATGCATAATGTAATGGGTAGCGGAGGTGTTTTAGGGATAAAGGTTGCTGTCCAAGATAGCATTTTTTCCGGGGGAACGCCTCTTACGCAATGCTAAATCTCCAAATTACGGGTTTAGGGACACGCAAAATAGTTGATCAATTTAAAGAAAGAGCCAAAAGCAGGTGTAGGGATTGTTTGGTGGAACTGTGGAAGGAGCAGGTGTTTTCATTAGTAAAGCTCTAGTAGTAGTAGTAGTAGTAGTAGTAGTAATAGTAGTAGTGTTCATTAATCCATTTGTAATTCTAAGCATGTACAAAGTATAACAAAATGGTTTAATTGATAATAAAGAAATATAGATTTTGATCAAATAATTGATTTGAAAAAATATGTACAAGCTCAAGCTCAGATGCGTTGTGAGCTTTTAGATTGTCTAATTTAATATAAAATGTTAAATAATGGTTAATTAGACTATTCGATTTAGTTGACCATAAAAACATCTTCGATTATTTGATTAATCATAAAAGTAATGGATGCAATACTGGCTAAGAGACAGAGATGCACCCAATTGTGTTGCGTGACTGTAAAATATGAGCCATAGAAGTGAGTCATTTTCCTCCGAATCAATTGTGACACATTGTGTGGTGGCGCCCGGTGTATGGTGCTGTACGTGCATGAGCGTGTGCGTGCGTGCGTGCGTGCGTGTGTGTGTGTGTGTGTGTTGCTATCTACTCTGCTATAAAATATTGGATGTGCACACTGCAGGATGGTGGATGTGAATTCAGAGCTGCGTATGAGCTGATTGTGAACTTACTTCAGGTGTGTGTGTGTGTGTGTGTGTGTGTGTGTGTGTGTGCGTGCGTGCGTGCGTGCGTGCGTGCGTGCGTGCGTGCGTGCGCGCGCGCGTGCGTGCGTGCGTGCGTGCGTGCGTTCTGGACTTAAAGTATAAACTTTAGCATCTGTGTGTGGGCATGTGCGCACAAAGTATATGAGCATGATTAGTATGTATACTAAGTGTTATCAGTATGCCATATGTACTCTGAGGTTATTTTATGTTTGCATAACAAAATACATCACGTATTTGTTTTGCATGAAGACTTTCTCTGTCCTCGGTTAGTTTTAATACCATCAATATTTTTCTCTCACAAAATTACCGCTGGCATTACTGAGAGACGCATGCAAGAAATGCATAATAATGAAACAATTTTCTACCCCAAGACCTTTCCTTCAACAAAGAAACAAGAAACATTATTACACAATTCTCGATTGCGCTATGGAATTAGTTACGGTACGATTAAAATGCGATAACAACAGATAAAACCCAAGGGTTGATGTGTTGATTCTGTATGACATCATTTTTATGCCTCAGCCAATTACAGTAAGTCAAGCGTAGCCATTGTAGGTGCTGAAAATACCATACCATACCATACCATACCACCTTTATTTATATAGCACATTTAAAAAACAACAACATTGTACCAAAGTGCTTTACAGTAAAACGATTAAAAAACACAACTTCATAGAAAAACCACAAACGACAAGCACAGTGTCACATTAAACATCAAAACATCTCATACTGTGCTTGGAAATGCCAAAGAATAGAGGTAAGTCTTGAGGCGTGATTTAAACACCTGGAGGGTGGGGGCTTGTCTTATGTGTCATCTATGTACTGTACAAGCTCACAAGCTGCAACTTTCGTCACGGGACGACGTCTCATGACGGAACACAAGGCATTAAGCATTACACTCCATGACCCTCCTGGGTTCCTCTCACAGTAATACACCTCTAGCAAAACAAAACAAAATAAAGGGGAAAAAAAGGGGGGGGCAGCCTGCTGATAGCGGGCGGCGACCTTTCCCCCCTTGCCGGCGATAAGCCAAAGCGTTGGAAATGGATGTGGGCTGTAAAACAATGAAACGGCGCTTAGGGGCTGTAATAGTGAGCTAATTCTGTAATTAAGCCACTGATTAGCCTCTCATGCCCCTCCCCCTCCGTGGACTCTGCATGTGTGACAACAGTCACGCACTATAAACCAAAGTCCTGGGAGCAAGCAGGCACCACCAATACGCACGCATGCACCCCCCCCCCCCCCCCACACACACACACGCACACACATCTAAGGAGCATAACCCAAACCAAAAAGTATGCACGTAATGCATATGATACACACGTACCAACACACGCGCACATACTGTACGTACAAACACATGAACATAGAAACACTCGCACCTACATGCTTGTACAAACACACACACACACACACACACACACACACACACACGCGCGTGTCGCGTGGGTTATCAGTGGCACCAACAGTAGAGGTGTGTTATCTCATATTGTACTGTGGTGAGTGGATTACCGTAGTTATATTGAGATAGAGAGATATTATGTATTAATATTTACCCGATATTTACGATGCATTTTACCCACCGCTGAAGAGGGAGCTGAAAAACAGCCACGGCAAAAAAAAATAGATATTAACAATAATAATGTGATAGATTACTTTAATATGGAAGCCGTTATTTATTTGATCCCGCTGTCTCGGAAAAGGGGTTTGGATGTTGATCCAGCAGCAATAGGTAGGGACAAGTCCTTATAGCGTTAATTAAACTCAGAGATTATAATTAACACTGAGGATAAGTTATTGTGTATATAGGAATCCTCAAGCATCCTCTGAGAAATGCCTCACAGCCGATGCGGGAAAGGAAGAACATTTTCAAGAGAGAATGTGCATGCGTGTGCATGTGCGTGTGTGTGTGCATGTGCGCGTACGCGCGCGCGTGTGTGTGTGTGTGTGTGTGTGTGTGTGTGTTTGGGGGGGGAGGAGGGGGTTCTCGTACACAGCATAATATTTGAGGTGGGATTATTAAGTGGCAAGCCGTCATCTCGGGGACGGCCAGAGGGGGATTTATTTATCCGCTAGCTTGGCATGTTGTAAGACATGTGTTAAGTATTATTTTTTTCAGCGCCAATCCCCTCGTCGCTGACTGGCAGAGAAGAGTAGAGAGAGATATTTACAGCACCGGGGAGTCTAGAGTATAGGAGGGAGGGGTGGTATGTCTCCGAGGGGGGTGGGGGTGGGGGGGTCTCTCGTCACGGCAATCGCAGCGAAGCGGACCCGCGTAGCTCCGCAGAGCGTGGCTGGTCCTCTCTCTCTCCGCCAGCGAGGGAGCTGAGCTGGCGGAGTGTGAGGGTGAAGAGGGAGAGACGGGGGAACAGAGCGCGGCCAGCAGATTACAGCTCTATCTTGACGTGGTGAATGAACACGGACGTGGTGAATGAACACGGCGCGGCGGGGAAGTGCTGCCGTGCACCTTGACCTCTTCATCCAGCTTGGGCCCGACCTCGCCTGCACGCTCCTCTTTGACTTTTAACTCCCAAGAATGTTCCAAATTGACCCCCATGAGGCCATATAAGGGTCCATTTGGTTCCATTTGGAGTTAAATAAATGAACACACATTTTAATAAGCTATAGGGTGAGAAGAAATCATTACACACACACAAGTACCGACAAGAGACGCATTTACAATTATAAGAAATACCGTAATTACTTTTCTTTACTATATTTCCATAAATGAATCCCCTACTTCATCATACAAGTCGCGAGACGTTGTGAGCTCGTAGAGCGGCTATTTTCACCACTTGAAATCATTTTTAAAATAATAATAAAAAAGGAATGGTTTTGGACTCCACCAGACAACAATATATATATATATATAAATATAAAAAAAACGATTTTGCAACCCATTTTTTCACCCAGTGTCAATTATCTAATGTAATCCTGGGCGCTACACTTCCTCTGCCAGCAGACTGACCTCACGCATGCTTCCTTCTATGCATGAGGAGTCCAAGCTGCTTCTTTTCACCTGACAGGGGGGAGTTTCCCCGGTCGGACGTAACACGTGGAAGGAACACGTTATTCCGACCAGTTCTTTTCCAACAACAATATTTTCTGCTTTCATTGATAGTACAGTGGACTGTGGACATTGACGGGAAACATGGAGAGAGTCCGGAAGTGACACGCAGGAAAGATCTACCGAGTTAGGGAATCGAAGCCGGGACTCGCTGTCAGGCTGCCTCAGAGCGTACTCTAACCACCTATACGCGCACTAACCACTCAGCCACGGCGCCCCTCCCCCAAAGAAATAATCACATTTTAATTGTTTACCGTGCAATTATTTTCCGTCGTTCTTTGCGTGTGTACTTTTTTTGTGCAAAGTGGTGATTTGAAGGCTCTATCCACACACACGGCACTCTTTCAGTTTCATCTGGAAAACAAACAATAAAGGAAAAGAAAAAGTGTTTTGAAGTGTGTCTTATCTCACAGAGGTGGTAATGGACCAGCACTGATTACTCCAAACCACACGCAAAACAATGTGTGCTTTTAACCCAGAGTTACAAATGGATAAATTAGCACTGTGAGAGTTTTACCTCTGTTTTTCTCATCTTTCTTTCTTTCCTTTTTTCTTTCTTTCTTTCTTTCTTTCTTCCTTTGCATTGTGTGCACGCCCATGCTTATGTGAATGTGACAGATTTAAACACAGCCCCTCAGACACAGTGCTCACACTAATGAATCAACACACGCACGCCTGTCAACAACCAGCGATTGTGGTGAAATAATACTGGCACGCATCATTGTGTCTTTCTTTCCCCCCCCCCCCCCATGCAGTCAAACCACTATTTAAAGAACATACAAGCTGTATGTTTGTGAATGAGGATCGGGCTAACATTTGAATATTTCATAATGGTGACCAACCATACTGTATAATTATGTTCCAAAGCTTTATTTCTGAATGTTCATTAGTGTGAGTGTTGGTTCTGATTTTCATATGCAGTATATATTTTATATTATAAGCTATAGCTCAATATTTAAGTCATATCTCTGTGAACAGTCAGGAGAACGGAAGGTTTGTGTGTGTGTGTGTGTGTGTGTGTGTGTGTGTGTGTGTGTGTGTGTGTGTGTGTGTGTGTGTGTGTGTGTGTGTGTGTGTGTGTGTGTGTGTGTGTGTGTGTGTGTGTGCGTGCGTGTGTTTGCGTGTGTGCGTGCGTGCGTGCGTGCGTGCGTGCCTGCCTGCATTTGCTTGTCCCAGCCTGAGGGACCTCCAAGTGAAAACTGACAGTTTCTGCGTTTAGCCACGGAGCTGTAAAGGGATTTGGTGTGTTGTGTGCGTGCGTGCGTGCGTGCACACGCATGCGTGTATGTTTGGCACGGTGTCAGAGGTGTGTTAAGTGTATGTCGCAGAGATTGGCAGCACTGGCGTGCAGTTAAGTCTTGCCCCCCTACAGGAGTGATCAGTGACATTCCTGTGTGTGTGTGTGTGTGTGTGTGTGTGTGTGTGTGTGTGTGTGTGTGTGTGTGTGTGTGTGTGTGTGTGTGTGTGTGTGTGTGTGTGTGTGTGTGTGTGTGTGTGTGTGTGTGTGTGTGTGTGTGTGTGTGTGTGTGTGTGTGTGTGTGTGTGTGTGTGTGTGTGTGTGTGTGTGTGTGTGTGTGTGTGTGAGCAGCAGCTGTCTCCAGAGCTTCCCACTGCCACATTGTCCATGCCTTCATCCAGGATGACGCTCCGAGCATGAAGTATTGTTATACCTATGTACATCTTCCAAAGCCCCACACATGTCAGGCTGTGGCAGGGGACACGCATCTTAACTCTGAGGGTGTACATTTGGAACCAAATGGACCCGTGAAGGGTCCATTTGGTTCCATTTGTACACTCTCAGAGTGCCGAGAGAGAGCGAAGGAGGAGAGAAGACAGAGGTATAGAGGGAGAACACAAAAAGGAAAGAAAGGCGTAAAATGAATGTCGGCATCTGTGCTGGCGGGAAAATATAGCATTTTTCTTTTTAATTTTTTCTCTCTTTTTTTGGCAAGAGCTAAGTGTGTTTAAACCAACCTCCCCTCACAGATGAGCTTAAGAAGACAACAGTTGTTTAATTCGGTTCCATTGCAGAGGCAGTAAAAGGATAAAGGAGAGAGAGAGAGAGAGAGAGGGAGAGAGAGAGATTTCACTTTGTTACAGTCATTTGGAAGAGAATTGACATCTGCAAACTAAAGGCTGAACCGCCCACACTATCAGCCTGCCACATCCAATGCATATACTATATATATAAATACATATATACAACACACACACACACACACACACACACACACACACACACACACACACATACGCGTGCGCACATTAACAAAGGCACGCGCACAAGCATGAGAGCGTGTGCAAATGCACACACATCCCTACGGGCTAATTCAGCACGCGAATAGAACAAATACAAAATGCATGTAAACTGATAAAGCTATGGTAATATTAACTGATACGATAAATAATAAATGAGTTATATATTATAAATAAATGCTTATTGATCATTCCCATCTTAGCCCATTTTGGTGGGAGAACGCAGAGACACATTGGCATGAGCAGACACACTGCTTGACTGACAACTCACTCGTACACGGGTGGGGAATTTGTCTCGCGCCTATCTCGTCTACTTCTCTTTTTTGGAGCTGTCCATTTTGGACCATGCTTTGTTGCCGGATGCATTAGCTGCCAGCGTGCATGTGTCACACACGAGGCACACGGATTATATAAAACACAGAATAAAATAAGCCATTTAAGTTGCTCGGGGATAAGGCTCTGTCTGTCTGACTTGACTTAAAAATAATGTCACGGGGCCTCATGTACGAGGTCCTTAAAGCAGCATTGCACCCCGCTAATTCCCTTTGATTGGAAAATGACCTTCATTGTTGGACGCTGCCAGATGACATCTCGGTGGCAGATTTTGACAGAGCAAAGCGATGTGAACCCCCCTTACCCCCCAACCCAAGGATCTATTCCTCCGTCCCTCCCTCCGTCAGACGGTTTCTCCTTCTATTTGTTTTGTTTGCACGCACGGCTTTTGCTTGGAAAAAAAAGGAACAAGCGCGGCTGTTTGAAGTAGGCGCTGGATTAGATAAATGGGATGTGACAGGTGTGACCGCAGCCTTCAAGATGCCTGCCTGTCTTCCTCTCTCTCTCTCTCTCTCTCTCTCTGTGATTATCTCTCCCTCTCTATCTCCCTCACTTTCCCACTCTCTTTCCCTCTGCATCCCCTTGTATGTCTCTTTCAACACCATCTCTCTTGTTTCCTCTGACAGTGTTGTCTTTCTAGCTTTGCCCTCTTTCACTTTCTTACCCGTGCGCGCACTCTCTTTCTCTCTCTCTCTCTCTCTCTCTCTCTCTCTCTCTCTCTCACGCACACACACACGTGTGACAGTCGCACATTGCAATACCGGTTCATCTGGCAACAATAAAGGCTCCAAATTCGACCTTGTGCATCACAGGAGAGAGGGAGAGAGGCAGCGGGAAAGAAAGAAAGAAAGAAAGAAAGAAAGAAAGAAAGAAAGAAAGAGAGAGAGAGGAAAATCCAACACACGAAGCGGAAAAAAGCGTAACGATGTAAGAAATGCAGTGCCTGTGGCCGTCGGCCGGTCAGGCGGTGAGCGGAGAAGAGAGTGTGCTTTCAGGACTGAGATCACGAGGGCCACAGGACCCCGGCATAGCACATACTGTACAGTAGCCTTCAGCCACTGTTTAAATGCAGGGCCAATAGAATGCCCCTGAATCATGATGAAAACCCATCTGATAGTGATAACTGCTGTAATGGCCATGATAATATCCTCACTGTCGCGCACACACCGGACCACAATGTATGGTCAAGAGAAACTAGCGGCAATGGTGAACAATTCAATGCATTGACTTATTCAGACTGGATGGAGATACAGACAGAGAGAGAGGGGGTGGGGGGGGGGGGGGCGAGGGAGGAGAGACAGTTATAACTGTGTAGGTAAACACAGAACGAAAAGTACTGAGAGACACAATCAGAAAATCAGGGGAAGGAAAAAGAATGCCAGTCAAGAATGGTGTACTGTTGGTTTATGAAATACTTTACAATGTACTTGGCCACCAACAGTGACAGCATTGTCACTGTTGATGTATTGTGTCAGTGATGTGACTTCATGTACAGCCCTGTGATCTGCTGGGTACGATGGTTTGGTTAAAATAATGGTTGAGTGATTTGAGTATTTTGCATAAAGCTATTCATATAGTTGATGCCTCATTCATACAGGTTTATGCCTTTATTCACATTTGTCTTGGAATAAAATTGTGGTCACTTCATCGCTGCATATTATTGCCGTTCTGTGTGGATGTAGCTACTCGTGACACAAGCAACAGTTACAGTATAAAAAATATATTTTGGGGGGCAAATAAATTGCACGAAAAAACCCACCCCCGTGTGCGTAAGACAGGGTTTCTCAAAGTTGGTGCCTTGAGGCAAGTTCCGCTGTGCCTCAGAATACTTATAATACTGATAATATTTGGAATTTATCAATGTCACTTCAGCCTACAGCACACCAAGTCTTCACCAAAAATATTCGATCTACAAGCTCACAACGCGTCAAAACGTTCCCCCCAGGATAGGATGGCTGGGGTTTAAGCGGTTAAACGCCAAGTATACAAGTTATTTCCAGTCTACTTCTAATGGAAACAAATCCTCTCTCCAGTTTTCACCATGACATACTGTATATTTGGGGGAAAGATGTACATATTTACATACATTTATGACAAAAGGTGCTATAAAGTTAATTCAGTGCCTTGGATGAAAAGGTTATTTTACAGGTGTGACCCGAGCCAAACGATGTTTGAGAAGCACCCTAAGGCAGTGATTCCCAAACTTTTCCATGTCAAGGACCCCCAAATTGACACTCATTAGCCCCACGGACCCCCATTTGAAGAGATATGCAAGGGACCCCCAAAAGAGAATATTTTTACTGCTCTAGCAGTGATTCTCAACCTGTTTGCATTAGACTACGGACCCCATTTAATGGCATTTGGGACCCACCAATGTATTAATTTAACTCTGAGAGTGTACAAATGGAACCAAATGGAGCCGTTAGGGTCTATTTGGACACAATCAGAGTTACAGACCCATACTATCATTTAGCTGGAACTCCCTCAAGGACCCCTGGGGGTCCCCAGACCCCACTTTGGGAACCACTGCTTTAAGGACCATAGGACTAGAATCAAATGAGAAGTGTGTCAAGTGTTTGACGTGTCATTGAGGTTTGTGGTTCATGCAGGTTTAGTCCAGATGACTTCATAGTGAACTGTGGTCTTAGTGTCCAGGAGTTTGCCTGTTAGTTAATGATTAGTACACGTCACCACAACAATGTCCTCTACTGTCATCAATGCTGCTGCACTGGATGCAAAACACACAACGGAAGGGGGTGTGTGTACAGTATGTGTGTGTTTGTGCATTTGTTTGTGCATTTGTTCGTGCGTGCGTGCGTGCGTGCGTGCTTGCGTGCGTGCATGTAAGAAGGAAAGTGCGAAGAGAGTGTCTTTCAGGGCCAATCAATGTTGTGACAGCCCTCTACCCAATAGACTCTAAGAGAATGACTCTCTCTCTCTCACACTCTCACTGGGGTTGGACCTGTCACTTGCGTGCGTGTGTGTGTGTGTGTGGGTGTGCGCGCGTGTGTGTGGGTGTGTGTGTGTGTGTGTGTGTGTGTGTGTGTGCGTGCGAGCGTGTGGCAGTGCAGTGTCATTCCAGGTGGTGTCACATACTGTAGTGAGATTAGCCAAAGATTAACCTCGCTCCACACTGTGGACCATGACCTGCCTGACTCGACTGGCCCGCAGTATCATGTCTAATTAAACAGTACAATGTTTAAGGACAGGAGTGTGTGTGTGTGTGTGTGTGTGTGTGTGTGTGTGTGTGTGTGTGTGTGTGTGTGTGTGTGTGTGTGTGTGTGCGCGCGCGACTGTGCATGCGTGTGCGTGTGTGTATTGTCTCTGTTAATTGGACTGAGCTTTTAAGTCCACCTTACAGATTGTCTGGCCAAATACTGGTCATAGGTTAACATCCCCCTCAGTGTATTTACTGTTTCATCCTCTTGTTATGCTTCTGCTTGTTCTCGGCATTGATGTGCTTATTACTTTGTCAAGCTTTACGTAATTGAAAGTGCAAATTTAAATGCAGATGTACGTGTTTAAAGTTGAAAAAAAAAGAAAGTCAAAATCAACCAAAATGTCCAGTAGTAGCAATAGCATGGTGGCAGAATGTCAGCTATTGAGGTAAGCATGTGGTCGTCTATTTCTCTAGTCTAGTCTAAGGGCCTGTAAACTGTCAACACTGCTGGTTTTCTTCATTGTCGTAATTTTTTAGGTTCTCTTAAAAAACGACACATCGCCGGCTCTTTCAGCTCTCTTTTCTGCGTTTTCTTTTGTGATGGAGCTTTCGAATGAATTGCCATGTGTGGTCTCCATCAGGGGACCGGGACAATGGGGTGGGACCCTCCTCAAAGTCGAGTTTGAAATCGCATTGCAGTAGTTTTGTGTTTTGGTTTAGTTTGTTGCGTATTTCATGTTTCAGTAAAAGTAAAAATGCCAGATTCCAGTGGATGAGAGAGAAAGAGAACATTTGAGAAGATTTGAGAAGGATGTTTTATGTCTTTGATTTTATGAGGAACTCACCATTTGCCCCATGTTTTTCCTTCTATCTCCAGGAGCAGGATGGCAGTAAGGGGAACTCCCTGAGCCCTTACGCCCAGCACAACGCTACCTCACCGGGCAAGGACGAAGCTTTCAGCGGGGGTCGGCCCTGCAGTGACGGGGGCTCGGCCGCGGGCACCCTGGGCACTCCCGAGAGGCGCAAGGGCAGCCTGGCGGACGTGGTGGACACACTGAAGCAGCGCAAGATGGAGGAGCTGATCAAGAATGAGCCAGAAGGTCAGTAATGAAAGGACACGTGTGTCTCTCTGGCCCCATGCCTCCTCTTTTTTTACTCCACGTGCTTCTCTTGCTCACCTTCTTTTTGTTTGCTTTGTTTTCATGTCATTTCTGTCCACCTCCGTGTCCTCTGTGTCTTTTGAACACACATTCAAACGAGGGACGGCTCTTTGTTTTCCCGTGTGAACATGCAAGACACGTGGAGAGATACACTGATAATCAGCTTTGTTTGGGCCTATTGTCCATCGTGCTTTGCATAGTTATCACATATCTGACAAATGATGTG
>NC_136804.1:18669334-18684334 GCF_951216825.1 Electrona antarctica | reverse complement strand
GCTGTCCACAACATGGTTTTCCATATTGAAAATGTCAACTCGCTAACGGATGTCACTGCAGCGAACATGCACGCACACACACACACGCACGCACACACACACACACACACACACACACACACACACACATCTCCATCTATTTTCATGGTGAGAGAGAGAGAGAGAGAGAGAGAGAGAGAAAACAGGGCTTGCTTTTGGAAAGCACTGAGGCATTTTATAGGACAGCACTTAGGCAGGGCCATTGTGCCACACAAGCACACAGTGGCCGGAGCGCTCTCTCACGCCTCCGTACACTCCAATGGGTGACAATGGGAAGGGCGGATACGTTCTGGCAAGAAGAAGGAGAGAGAGAAAAGAGGGGAGAAGAAAGGAGGTAAAAAAGGGAGCCTGGAGAAGTGGAGGGAGCGATGGAGTCTCTCGTTCATCCGTCCGTCAATCCCCCCCCGCCCCCCGGCTAGCCTAATCCCTTCACCGCTCCGCTATCTGGGGGGTTGTGTCAAACACGCACAGATACTGACACACATGCACGCACTCATACAAACACACACACACACACACACACACACACACACACACACACACACACACACACACACACACACACGCATGAACTTGGATGCACACTCACAAATGTGCTTATTCAAACACATACAACAGTGAGCGCATAACGCACATGCTTGCACACTTGACAGCGACATTATCACACGCAATGCTCACATTACATTATCATGCGCACCTGTGATATGTAAGCACAGAGAGCTGTGGAAACACACACACGCGCACACACCGGCACACATAGGAACACACGCACAGCTGCAGCAGCAGCAGGTTCACAGCCCTAGCGTGGGAGCGAGTGAATGTCTTTATGTGATTTCCACCATTTGCCGGTAATTAGTTACTTGTATAAATTAACACCGAGTGCGGCAGGACTTTCACAGCCATTGTTTGTACTGATCATTCTTCTCGCGCTGAAAAAGCGAACATTTTTGTTCCGTGCGAAAGACAGAGAAAGACTTGGAGGGGAGAGAGAGAGAGAGAGAGGGAAAAGAAGAGAGTAAGGGAGAGAGACATTTGTCCTCCTGTTTGCCAATTAAAGGGGCCGGCCAGATAGGAAATAGAGAACAAGTCAAATGGTTGTAAACAGACGGCCAGAGCTCGTTAAAGAGATACTCTTATCATGACAGTATACTCACCTGGACTGATGCACTTTTAATGCAACTTCCACACAGTTTGTTTGTTGCGTATTGTATTTGATTGTGTTATCGTACACCATCTATCCTTTTCATAGTGATAATGGTGTTAATGCTATTTACACCAGGAAGTGAGGAATCGATAAAACATATATTATGACAAGATGACATTGTTAAGCCCTATTATACAAGCTTACAACGCGTCACATTGAAATGTGTTGTGAGCTTGTGCAGTAGATCTGCTATTTCTCAGGCGCAATTGATTTCTTCAAGTCAAGACAAGCAGCGACCCTGATACTACAATACTACTTGAAGGAGACTGCACACCGTTGGGATTTTGAAAACACTGTACCGTCTCACAGAAAACTCAGCGTGTCATTGTTAGAAAACCTTTATTTTCTTATCTGCCCGTATTATCTTCATTGTTGTCAATAACTTCTCAGTGGTTGTTGTGCTGGAAGGAAGTCGGGGCGGGCTAGATGTATTTATTCACTTTTACCAAATAGCGCGAGCGTAGATGGATTTGGCTTGCAATTCAAGTCGATTCGATCTTATTAGATTTTTTCGCCCCCCCTCCCCCCCCCTGGTCTGTCTTTGTAGCAGGAGAAAGGCCCGTCTTGGTGGGGAGAACCTGAGGCTTATTGTGGGGCCCGCCATTGTTGGCTCGATGAAAGGCGCATTCAAGTCACTTTTGCTTATTGAATTGTTCTGCGTCTGCTTTTCAACGTGGCATTCTCTCGCTGGCCTTGCGCGAGACAATCGGTGGGGATGAAACTCCTTTCTGCTATTCTTCTCGGCCCAGATGAGCGATATTAAGCAGATGAATGGTGTGTGTGTGTGTGTGTGTGGGGGGGGGGGGGGGGGGGGGGGGTGGTTGGGAAAAGTAGTACCCCAGCCATTGTCCATTACATGAGTATAAAGGGGTTTAGAGAGAGAGAGGGTCCTGCAGTTTCCTGACGTGCGTGCGTGCGTGCGTGCGTGCGTGCGTGCGTGCGTGCGTGCGTGCGTGCGTGCGTATCATTGGCCTCCCGGTGTGGCATTAAGTTGGGGACAAAGCCCTGGGGTTCATGAATCAGCCAGAGCTTCCATAGCCAGTCTATTGTGACCAAGTCAGACTTTGACTGTCCCATACTGAGTGTGTGTGTGTGTGTGTGTGTGTGTGTGTGTGTGTGTGTGTGTGTGTGTGTGTGTGTGTGTGTGTGTGTGTGTGTGTGTGTGTGTGTGTGTGTGTGTGTGTGTGTGTGTGTGTGTCACACACACCACATGCAGGCCTCCCATGATTGACTCTCAAAAATTAGACAGGCCTGATGTGTCGAAATCCACCCATTCTGTCCCATTCAACACTATAGAACGTCCCATGACCACATCACTGGAAACCATATCTATTGAGCTCACTGCATTCTCTCTTCTCTTCTCTCCTCTCCTCTCCTCTCCTCTCCTCTCCTCTCCTCTCCTCTCCTCTCCTCTCCCCTCCCCTCCCCTCCCCTCCCCTCCCCTCTCCTCTCCTCTCCTCTCCTCTCCTCTCCTCTCCTCTCCTCTCCTCTCCTCTCCTCTCCTCTCTTCGTCCCTTGCAGCTGTATTTCCCATTCTAAAACTTTTCATCAGTCACTTAACACCAACAAATGCGCTCAACCTGCCTGCCCTACAAACTGACGTATTCTCTTGTTGTAGTGACATTGAAATAAAAAAAGGTGTCACACTTTTCCTTTAGACGTATAACATTTATGCAAATTGTCCAGACATTTCTATTAACATGCAAATGTTATGTTGTTCAGGCGGGCGTTTTAGCAGTTAACTCTAAATAATGGAAAGCAATCCCTCATAAATTATGCATTTGTGTCTTTTAAAATACCATGGCGGCACAGAAATGAACATGAAATACCTGATTCTAATTTTGAACTCTGAAATACGAACAAAAACATAATGCGAAAGAAAAAAAGGGAATCCATTATTTTAGGGAGATTTTTCCAAAACTTTTGCATTATGGGGTCATGGTCAATATCCTCTCCTCTCATGCACGCGTTACACAGATCAATGTTAACAAACAGAACTAAACTTTGAATAAACTATGAATTTGAATTAGTTACATTAAAGCTAATAAACTCTGCTAAAGATGTTGAGCTGGTGCTGCAACACAATCTTTTCAAGTTCGTGGTATTTGCAAATATTATTATACTTAACTTTGCATATTAAATTGCGATTGACTATGCCAACAATGTTTGGTGCATTTGTTTTCATGTACAGTACCTGACTGAGCATGCTTTGTACATGAACATTGTGCATATACAGTGCATACATAGAGTACATGTATTGTACAGTGTGTATAAGTTACAGAAAAACTCGTACTTCTTCTCTCATCCATAAACTGGTGCCAATTATCAACATTTAATTACAACACACAGGTGTTCTAATCTATGATGTAAAGAGAAGCCAGCAGAAGCTAGAAGGACAACTTGCATCAGAGAAAATGACACCACCTGCCTGGGCATTCAGGAGAGACTACCCAAATCAAATAAACTGGAGCACTCCAAAGTCTGCAGGTTGTTGTTTGTTTTGCAGGGCCTGTGTGACTGAAGTTAGGACTTTCGTCTTCCTCAGGGTCAAACAGTTGTAAATGGGTTTTTTTTGCGGCTTTCGCCTTTTTATTTATTTATTTTTTATAGAGGGACAGACAGTAGGCTGACAGGAAATGGGGGAGAGAGATGGGGGAGTGACATGCAGTAAAGGCCGTCGGGATCGGGAGTCGAACCCGCGGCACACTGCCAGACTCAGGCTACTGGCCAAGGTGCCTGGACCGCTGAGCCACGGCCCAGGCCAGGGTCAAACAGTTCTAATCTATATTATGGATCCCCCCATTGTGCAAATTTGTGGCAAAAAGGACCACTAGACGAGAGCAACACGTAGCTAGATTGACCATCCTCTCAAGAAGTTGCAAACGTGCCTGTGCTATTTTACGAGGATAAAGATTCTTTATTATTTGTCTCCCGAGGAAGAAATTTGTCTTAGACAAAGGGCCCGCATGCAAGCATAGCCCTTATGCCCATGTCGCCGCAGAGCAATTGCCAATACAGTAAAACACAGTAAAAAAGACAGGGAACAGACATTAGTTAGTACAACCAACCCTAGTCAACACAACAGCACTGACTGGAAGATACACATTACAAACCTTGCCTTCTCCTCTCATCTCTGTTCTTGTAATATGCGTTCTCACCAAATGCATGCATGCATTACTGTATACTGTATGTGTGTGCTTTACATAATTCCGCCATGTATGCCGATTAGGTCTTATACGTGTTTGACAGAAAAGAACCCGCCTCATTTTCCCCTACTATATCCTTTGTGGGCTTGTGAACAAAGTAGCGCAATCTGCTTATACTGTAGCGACTTATTTTATATTTTAGCCTCATTGCACATAGCGTATTAACTCAGGTAATGTCACACTGCACACATAGTCGGTGAGACTGTATACTATAAGTGCGTTTATAATGCATTATAATGCGCTTATAAGGCAACATGACACTCTTTGCGGGCGGCTGCAGTTCAGGAGGTTATATATAGTTATAATGGGCTGTTTCCACTGAGCTTGAAGAAAGGAGAAGCAGCGAGCACTCAGTTGAGTAGTTCAAGGTAATAGTGTATCGGGAGCACGGTTAGATACAGTCCATATAGAAAAGAATATACGGTACCAACACGCACAATCCTGTTGGATACAACGTGAGTGCTGGTATTCTTCTCCACTATGGACTGTTCCACTGAGCTTACAATGCATTATGACCAGCACTTAATAATATGTCATGATGTTATGTCATCAGTTGTCATACTAAGGGGGGGACTGCGAAGTACCAACCAGATGTAGTGTGTTTGGTAAAACAGTCTTCTCTGTTAGAGCCTCCCATCACTGGAGAAGTCACCCTATACAGAAGTAAGAGAGACCTCCAACTACCTTAAAATTTAACCTGAAGAGGTGGCTTAAAGCAAACCAAAATTGTAATCATGAGTAATTATTATTATTATTATTATTATTATTAGCTCCTTTGTCACTGGTGTCACTTATAACTTTTCACTGTAATTGTTCTGTCCCCTGTACTATGTATAATTGTTTTTTTTTGGGTTTTTTTAATAACTTTTTATTTAATTTTAGTTTTCACATAAAGATGAATCAAATGTATAGATAAAGTGAGACAAACTAGAAAGGTTTTGTATATTGTTTGTTTTTGTATGGATACTTTAATTTACCACTTTTAAGAGCCTGCTCAGGGACTACAGATGAAAATTAGCTTCTGGCTAACTCTGGCCCATTTACACGGATTTGAAAAAAAAATGACGTGTTGACTAATGTGCATTGTCCCTGTTAAATATATAGATAAATAAATACCTGATAATAAACATGTATAATGATGTGTTATCGTAATGCATTATAGACCGTCACCTGACCAGAATACCCAGTAGTCTGCACAGGGTTAAGGGCTTGACCCAGAAGTTGAGTGGTATAAACAGGTTGATTAGAGGCATATGACTGGTGTGGAGGTACTGTACATACTGTAGGATATACAGTAATGGTACAGTATGTGTACAGTATGTGTCTGCCTTACCAGAACACACCAGAGTAAATAACCTTTAATACGCACGCACGCACGCACGCTCGCACGCACGCCCGCTCGCTCGCACACACACAACCTGGATACTTACCTACCCACAATGCCTCAGCCAACAGGGTGTGGTCCTGTGAGCCGGACACATGCCAACAATCAGTGTAATGGCAGCCTTGCAAACGCCCCCAGTTTCCGTTGGGACATGCTGGATGCACGCACGCACGCTGAGGTTGGGGGGACCGAATTTTAAGCTTGACTTCACTGTAAAGACGAATCTTTGGCATGTATACAATAATGTATAATGTCGTGATATTCTTATTTGAGTGTTTTTGTTTTGTGTGTGTGGGTCTGTGGAATCTGTTTGTGTTTGTAACATGTTGCCATTCTGTCAGTCAGTCAGCCAGCCAGCCAGTCAGTCAGTCAGTCAGTCAGTCAGTCAGTCAGTCAGTCAGTCAGCCAGTCAGTCAGTCAGTCAGTCAGTCAGTCAGTCAGTCAGTCAGTCAGTCAGCCAGCCAGCCAGCCAGCCAGCCAGCCAGCCAGCCAGCCAGTCAGTCAGTCAGTCAGTCAGCCAGCCAGCCAGTCAGTCAGTCAGTCAGTCAGTCAGTCAGTCAGTCAGTCAGTCAGCCAGCCAGCCAGTCAGTGTTTGAAGTGAGAGGGTTTATATTAATTAACCCCTGGCAGGCTGGTCAGAGGGCTGCTCACTAGATGAAGTGGTGTGCCTGTGCTGTCTGCCTCAGGGGTCGCGACCCCGGGCCCACAGCACAACTCTCCTCTTATTTGAGCCAGATGTTGGGAGACAAGCCACCCCAGCAACACACACACACACACACACACACACACACACACACACACACACACACACACACACACACACACACACACACACACTTCTGCTCAGCCTCTGCTTAGCTTGTGGCCTAGCCTGGGTGCTACTGGTTGCTCTCATGTTTGACAACTGTCTGTCTGTCTGTCTGTCTGTCTGTCTGTCTGTACTCCTCTCCCTCTCTGTGGGATATCTCTTCAGCCCTTCCCTCTTCTCCTCTTTCCATACTCGCCCCTCCCTTCTCACTTTGCCCACTGCCCCTTTCCGCTTAGCTCGTTGTGTGTGTGCGTGTGTGTGTGTGTGTGTGTGTGTGTGTGTGTGTGTGTGTGTGTGCCGTGCATGTGTGTGTGTGTGTTCACTCTGTCACCTCTTCTCTTTCTCTCACACTCCTCTTCGCATCCATATCTCTACCTGTGCATCCGCTCCAACTTTTCCCATCCTCCCTTTCCTTTCTCTTCCTCTCCCCTTCCCTTTCAGCTGTGTCCCCCCCCCCCCCCCCTCCCCTCCTCTGCCCCCCCTCTGTTCATCTTTCCCCCCACCCCCCTCACACCCCCCCCCCCCCCTCCCTGTGCTGGGCTCATGAGTGGCTGAACAGGTGTTGTCTCCTTTTGATTTCAGTGCGCTCAGATTAATGCTGTCAGCTCAGCTGTTGAAACAACTGCCACCGCCAGATGCTAGTCAGTTTGGGGCTGGAGCTGTCACCTACACACACACACACACACACACACACACACACACACACACACACACACACACACACACACACACACACGCACTCCAATGCACGCACTCCCATGAACGCACTCCCATGCACGCACTCCCATGCACGCACGCACGCACACACACACACACACACACACACACACACACACACACACACACACACACACACACACACACACACACACATCTATGTTTGATAGATGCACACACTTAATAGGCCCCCACCAACCCGACCCCACCCTCACCCCCAAGCGAGCTCGCACACGCACGCACGCACACACACACACACACACACACACACACACACACACACACACACACACACACACACACACACACACCGTCTGCTCCTGGCCCATTGTGATGTTGACAAAGCAATTCAGTTGCATGTATGCCTACCTTTGCTGCCCCCCCTGTGTGTGTGTGTGTGTGTGTGTGTGATTTAGATAGATACACGTCCCACACACCCAAGTGGTAAAATACTGTACGACTGTCGACTGGTCCGAATGGATAACATGGAAGGGAAGCGCCATGGTTTTTTGGCATGCGGCCTGGTTTCCCACTCGGAACAGCGAAAATTTTGAAGCTGCTATGGGGGAAAAAATGACATATTATTGCTGTACGAAAATATGTAATTGTGCTCCTACGTGAATGTACTGTAGTTAACCATCCATGGATGTACTGTAGTTAACCATCCATGGAGCAAAGAGCTGCCGTAGAAAGAATCCTTTAAGGATAACAAGCTCCATAATGTACGCAGTGAATTTATAGATTTATCCATTTGTATTTCAGTGACTGTACAAATGTTCAAATTGCACAGTATTCCAGAGCAGGTTTTTCTCAACCTTTTTATACCATCACAGAAAATATCTGGCAATCCAAGTACCACCATAATAACTGATGTTAAAATACAGGAGCGTAGACCTGCCCCATCCTATTCAGCTATTATCAACACAGGAAGAAAATGTAATTTAGTCTTTGAAATTGTTTTGTTTGTGTTCCATTCCTAAGCCAATTTGGCTGCTGCTCTGACGCACATGTGATGTGATCAATCAGTTCTCAAATCTTCTATTAATGGCTGTGCTGTCATGCTCATTTCAGCACAGCTAGAGAGCCTATTTCGTCCAATTGCTTGGTCCGAAAAACTACCTGTATTCATATAAATATTTCATTTTCTTTTGTCTTTTTTCTCCTTTTTGAGTGGTGTAAACCACTCCTACAACTGGCTTTGTTAGTTTACGTGTCTGTCTGTCTGTTCGTACCAAAAAATGAGCATGGTTGCTATGGTCATCCAGTTCACACGGGTGTGATTTCATTACGTCAGACATTACGTCAGACCACAGCTGATCAGTCTATATAAGAACTTACACCACTCAGTTCACACGGGTGTGATTTTTTACCACCAGAGGGGGGCTCAAGTAGCACTAGTGGTACACGTACCAGTGGATGAGAACCCCTGTTCCAGAGTATAAAAATATACACTCTCAGAGCAGCTGATCTTCACGTTATCATCCTATTGAAAGGGGCTTTTATCACTGTTATCATCCCATATAGTCCCTACTGGCCTACCATGAGGCTATGCTAGGCTGTTATCAGCCTTCCTCTGGGAAAACCCATTGAGCCCAATGTATTTGAGCCAAAAAAACTAAACGGAAAAAAAGATTTATGATTCTGTGCGTATCAGGACATAACACGAACTGAGTCGGCAGAAGCGGACTTCGCAACGTTCGGTACGGCAGCTCGCTCGGTGTGCAGTGTAGGCCTGGGCTGGCTTAGCCGTCCAGGCACCTTGGCTGGTAATCCAGCATGACAGTATGTTGCAGGTTCGAGTCACGATCCCGACAAACTTTGCTGTGTGTCTTCCCCCCATCTCTCTCCCCGTATTCTATCTATCTATCTATCTATCTATCTATCTATCTATCTATCTATCTATCTATCTATATCAAAAGATATCTTAAAAAAAGAAAACAAGTATTGTAGCTGTGTTTGCTGCCAGAGCTACCTGGACCACTACACCAGTGGGTCTGAAACATATTCGTATCAAGGACCCCCAAATAAAAGATTTGTGTGATTTACGTTAAAAATTTTCAAATATATTCCAACGTTTTGCAGACTATACATAGTGTAGGTTAAAGTGGTTAACATTTTGCTGAGGACCCCTGGAACCCCCTCAAGGACCCCTGGGGTCCCTGGACCCAACTTTGGGAACCATGCACTGCCCTACACCTTCCTTCCATTTGTTTTTGTCCATTTTGGCCCACTATTTCCCCCTCTCTTTATGGAGCACACACGCACACGCGCACGCACGCACGCACGCACGCACGCACGCACGCACGCACGCACGCACGCACGCACGCTCGCACACACTGTGGGGTGTGGTGTGTGACAGTACCACTGTTCACATAACCCATTCCTCCTCCCCTGCCCTGGCAAGAAAACTCAATTAGCCGTGTCAACACGAAACTTTCACCCTATACTCCTCTCTTTCTGCGTGTGTGCGTGTGCGTGCGTGTTAGTGAATGTTTTTTTGGCTCAGAATCCCATTCACACGCTCAGACACTTTTCCGGCAGGCATGAAGTCACTTAAATGGACTGACGACCACGCCGTTGAGGTTTGTGGGTAAAATGTTGATTGATGATGAATACGAACGATCAACAACTCACTTTTTGTATGAACGCTCTATTTTAGGCTATATAGGATATCGGTTGACATGCAACACGTGTGCAAGTGTGCGTGCAAGTGTGTGTGTGTGTGTGTGTGTGTGTGTGTGTGTGTGTGTGTGTGTGTGTGAGCAACACTGTCTCAGATGGAGAGGAGTCGGCAGTCTGGATTCGTTTTAGATCTTCCGCATGCACACACACACACACACACACACACACACACACACACACACACACACACACACACACACACACACACACACACACACACACACACACACACACACACACACACACACACACACACACACACACACACTATTTGGGATCAATCCTCGTCTGTCTTGCTCCGTGCCAAGTTATGCACGGTGTTAGTGAGCTAGACGGTCTTGTGACACATGGTCCAGGGGGCCACCTTAACTAGCTCCCCGCTCCCCGTCCTCAGTGTGGGAACCAGTATTTATAGCAGGACGGATGGCTTTGCCGCCCCTTAAAGGAATCACGTAATCACGCAATCAAGCCTGTCCTTTTGTTGGTTTGTTTAATTAGCTAACGAGGTTAAGGCCAAGGTCACTGTACCGTGACCCTCTGATGGGCCCGGCGCTGTCATAGGACAATTAGAACTCTCTTAACTCACAGACGTCTGGTCAGGGGGGGGGGGGGGGGGGGGAGGAATTTTTCAGAAGAAAAGGGGTCTTGATGCGTGGAGCCGCACCGGGCCACAGATGGCTAAGTGATCCAAATGGGATCTAACCAAGAGCATCAGTCGTTATTGACGTGGTAAATCTCATCAACCAATCAAAGCAGAAGCTCATGGGTTTTTTTAGGTTCCTTTTTTCCATCTATCGCGTAAGCACATGTGATCTCACAAGGAACATTAGAGAGAGAGAGAGAGAGAGAGAGAGAGAGAGAGAATCAAAGTATAGTGACTGCTGATCTTCTCTGACTGATCACTCTCACACACACAAAGACACACGCACGCTCACACGCACGCGCATGCACACACACACACACACACACACACACACACGCACACGCGCACACACGCACACACACACCAGTTAGCGGTGCATTCCTGGGCTATTTGGGCTACTTTCACCATTGCCCTAATGGTTTTCACATGTCTGTCTCTCTATCTTTGAGCGGGACACCCGGGACAATGCAGCCTATTCTTAAGACCTTCTAACACTTCCTCTCTCAGTCTGACACGTAGATGAAACGACACACACACACACACACACACACACACACACACACACACACACACACACACACGCACACGCACATGCACATGCACACACACACACAGAAGACCACAAAGGTACAGACGAGACCCCCAGAGACATACAGTAGAGAAAGACTGTGACGGAGACGTGTGTGTGTGTGTGTGTGTGTGTGTGTGTGTGTGTGTGTGTGTGTGTGTGTGTGTGTGTGTGTGTGTGTGTGTGTGTGTGCATGCCGGAGCTCGCAGCCCAATGTTCCT
Source organism: Electrona antarctica (assembly GCF_951216825.1). Taxonomy (NCBI): domain Eukaryota; kingdom Metazoa; phylum Chordata; class Actinopteri; order Myctophiformes; family Myctophidae; genus Electrona; species Electrona antarctica. The sequence continues at coordinate 18,672,862 of NC_136804.1, read as the reverse complement.
TTCGTTTGCTTTGTACGCGTCGACGGCGTCCATGTTGTTAACTAGAGTGGGTGGAGAACCATACCCCCCCCCCCCCCCCCAACCCATAACCGCCCCCTCCCCCCAACCCCTGGACGCAAAGCACAGCCACTCTTATGCCAGGCCAGGCTGACGATCAGACTAGTGACGGGAACTATCGTTCATGTCAGTGAAGCGGATCATTCAGGGTCAGTTAAAAATATCTGTTCATTTCGGGTCTCCCCGTGCACAGACCCAGTCAGCAGAGTCACTCCAGTCAAGTCGTTCACGTTCCATACTCAACAGCGGAACACCTCGTGGCGTACCTTGAAATCCATTGGCCGAGCGAGGCCGACCGTCACAGTGCTTTAGCGTCGGATATTTGCGCTCGTAATGGCTAAACAGCTCCTCTGCTAGCTGTTGCTGGAGTCGGGAGAGCCCGGCCCCCGCCCTACAGCTCCTCTGCTAGCTGTTGCTGGAGTCGGGAGAGCCCGGCCCCCGCCCTACAGCTCCTCTGCTATAGCTGTTGCTGGAGTCGGGAGAGCCCGGCCCCCGCCCTACAGCTCGCGCTGAATGAGGAAAGAGGAGTGGTGAACGATCACCACCTCGCATTTGCAATTGAGCGTTTGCAAGTGACATAGTTCATCTCGTTCACCAACAAGAACTGCTTAATTTGATCTGTTCGTTCATGACCGACGCAACACTAAATCAGACAGCAAAAGCAGGGCCATGGCCAGGATAGAAACAGAAAAACATACACGCACAGTCGCACACATACTCAGACATCAACATATAGTCAAATTGTCAATGTTCATTCAACCCCGAGTCAGTACAAATGGAACTAAATGGACCCGTAAGGGTGCGTTAGGTTCCCACTGTAACTATGAATCATTCATCTGGAACCCCCCGGAAACCCCTCAAGCACCCCTGAGGCGGGGTGGGGAGGGGGTCGTCACACTGACAAGCAGCGCTGCTCAGAGTGAAGTAACCTCTCGGGATTATGCAGACCCCACACATTATGCGGTCCTACTGTACTCGCACAGGTTAAAGACACAGCACAGTGTGGCGTTTGAATAGGCTTCCAACATCATGCAAAGCAGCATTAGTGTGTCAGCAGTGTCTTGTACGTCTGACCGTCCCTCGGTCATTGCTTTGACAGGCAGACGGAAAATGTCATGACTCTCAGAAGCCGAGCGTCTTGCTTCCACATTGCTGCACGCCTGTGTGTGTGTGTGTGTGTGTGTGTGTGTGTGTGTGTGTGTGTGTGTGTCTCCTGTGTAGTTAATGTGTGGGTCCTTTTTGTCCCTGTGAAGCACTGTGAGCCTAACACACAACGTCTTCTTTTGTTGTGATGTTAAAAGTGATGCAATAAAGCCACTGAGAGACAAGGGCAGCCCTGGGGCGGCCACTGTGACAGGGACAGAGTGTGTGTGTGTGTGTGTGTGTGTGTGTGTGTGTGTGTGTGTGTGTGTGTGTGTGTGTGTGTGTGTGTGTGTGTGTGTGTGTGTGTGTGTGTGTGTGTGTGTGTGTGTGTGTGTGCATTTGCGTGTGTGCGCACATGCGCATGCATTTGCGTGTTTGTGTGTGTGTGCGTGCACTCGAGCAGTGAAGAGGGGTTATTGCCACGAGACAGATTGCAAGTGTCATTTTCCATTACAGCAGCCCGAGTCACTGTGTAAGACACACACACACACACACACACACACACACACACACTTGGCCTACTTTAACGGGGATGCTCGTGACAGGGAGAGATGTGCGTGCATTGAGAGTGCTGTCCTCTGCATTTCGGGCGCTGTCCTCACCATAACACAAGGTTTTTCAAGTCCGAACACCATCTATATAGACTTCATTAACCACATGATGAGCCCTATACAGCTGACTGCATGGAGTCCCCCAGGCTCCTATACGAGACACACTCCTGTTTTCACTTTGCATTCATTCATTATCTTTGCAGATAAGTAGCAGATCTACAAGCTCACAACGCGTCACAGCGTGTTGCGAGCCTGTAGATCTCATATTTTGGACACAGAATATAGGGATGCTATATAATATATCAGCGGTTTTCAGCCCTTTTCATATCAAGGACCATTATTTATTTAGTATTTGAGCCACGGACCACCATTTGATTTAGCCTCTTAGACCTAAAATTTTGTTGGATAAGATTTTGTCCACAATTCCATGCTGTATTGATCAAAATAACAATTCTTCTACATTCTCTAATTGTGTCTTTTAAATTAAGTAATGCAGATGTTTAACAATAATGTAACTCTTGAGAGCGTAAAATGAAACCAAACGGAACCCCCCAGAAGCAAATATTTGAGTTAAAAACGTTCGCTCTGAAAGAATATATATTCGAAGATTTGCGCCACATTTTCACGTTTTTTTTTTAAATAGCAGATATACAAGCTCTAGCGCGGCACTCGGTGCCGCTCTATGAGCTTGTATATCTGCTATTTTTCAATAGTTAAAGTATAAAATAATGTTTTGGTTAAAACACCAAAAAAGGGGTTCCCGCCCAGAATGGGTTAATGTAGTTCCACCAGCCGATCTAGTACATCGTCATGTTGTGAGCTTGTATAGATCAGCTATTTGAACTATTTAAAAAGGTTTTTCAAAATAGTAAAAAATGGCAAATAAGTTTAGGGGGTAAGGGGCAAGATATAGCAGTTCATGTGGCTACCATAAACAGTACAACAATTGAAGAAAAAAAAAGATTACTAGTACACGATTGAGAAAGAACTCCTTCAGAAGCCTTGTGGGATTCACAAGGATCTGTTAGCAACGTGGAAACAATGCCACATTATAACGTGAGGTTCACCCTCTTCCCAGCAGTCGTTTGTCACAGTAGTCAGAGAGGAAGCTTTTAAATGATGCTTAGGGAGGCTGTTTCAAACCATTGTCCTGTATACTCTCTCACACTATCTATTCAACAATCCCCTATATGGCTCTGTTTGTTAACCAGGCAATTAGCCGTCAGTATTTGACACTTATCAGTATGGTGGCTGACACTCTCTCTCTCTTCAGGCTGTAAAGTATAGGGCTGTAAAATGCAAATGGGCTCTGTGTTTCGGCCCAGTGGATTTTCCTTAATAAGGTGCAGTCAGTGGCAGGGCCTGGCTATCAGAGACTATCAGGGCCCAGCAGAATTAGTCCGCAGTTGATTCAAATGTCTAGATGTTATCAAAACACCATTTAATGGTAATGGAGGTCACAGAGGCAATGGGAAAGTAAGTGTGCGTGTGTGTGTGTGCGTGTGCGTGTGTGTGCAAATGCCTGTGCATAAACACTGAGCGAGCATTATACATCTCTCTCTCTCTGCGATAGCATCACTAATCTCTCCAGCCAGAAAGAAAGAAAAATGGAAGAAAGAAAAGAAACCAAGAGGAGTGAGGGAGAAATAAGTGAAATAAAAAAGAAAATTAGTAAAGTTTTTCTTTTCCTGCGACTTTCTCGACTGTACTGTAGGTCCAGATTTTGCCCTTCGTGGTTCTTTCACAATGTCGCGCCCTCTCCGCTGCTATTTCTGAC
>NC_136804.1:18660857-18664134 GCF_951216825.1 Electrona antarctica | reverse complement strand
CGCAAAAGGACAGTTAACCCATTTTGGGCGGGAACCCCTTTTGGTGTTTTAAACATTATGTTATAATTTAGCTATTGAAAAATAGCAGCCACTCGGTGGCGCGCTATGAGCTTGTAGATCTGCTATTTTTGAAAAATCGTGAAAATATTTATTTCAGAAAACTGGAGGATTTAGAAGGATTTTTTTAAATGTTGAGGTCAGGCCTAAATGGGTCAAATGATAAGGGACAATATCGGTGGCACCCAACTGTATGTCTGCTATTTTCACCATTAGACATTTGGTGTAGGGAGAAAAAGGAAGGGCATTATATATATATATATATATATATAGTTTAAGTGGTTATGGGCTTCTTAGAAAAATGAATTAATCTCCGGATGAATTAAAGCTCACTCTTCCCACGTTTATACCGTCAAAAACAATAATCTATAGAGGTCAGTTGCAGGGAGTTGGCCCTTTGCCACGGCGTTGGAAGGGGGCCGTGTAAATTCACCGGGAGGCTCAGGAGAGTGCTGTACGTGGCCACTTGTTCCCCGTCCTAATCTGAGGGATGAACATAACATTGTGCATTAGAGAGCGTTAATCTAGCTCACAATTGACCTTTTGATGTGTCCTGTGTGATCTCAACACGGATATCATATGTCTTGTCATACAAATGGATTGAGAGTCAGGCAGCGGATGAGAGATGGGGGTCGATGCACTTATGCTAGCAAAAGAGAGAGATTAGTGATAAGATGACAGAGGTACTGTACTGTACTGTACGAGAGAGGTATTTGAAAGGATGATCGTTTAAAGGGATAGAGAGCGAGAGACAGAGAGATGTAGTGAAACAGAGATGGGAGGGGGGGGGGGGAAGGATAGAGAGATTTGGAAAAAGAGACGATATGTAGCAGAGGATATGAAATGTGTGCGTGTGCGCACACGTGCATGTTCGTGCGTCTATTTATACGTGCACGTACAATCGCACACAGCATAAAGAGGGTCAATGGAGCGGGTCAGGCATCATATGGAGAGGCAGATGTTCGAACATATTGTCCTGGATTACGGCACTGTACACCGGAGAGAAGGACTGGCCGCCATGCAGGGGGGAGGGAGCGGTCGGAAGAGAGGGACAGAGACATGCAGAGAAGACAAAGCAACCAATATGGGGAATGTTTTTGTCTCTTTAGGAAAGGACAGAAAATGTCCTGTCTGCTTATCTGGAAGACAGAAAGAGTGCGATAGAGGCAGAGCGGAAGCGTTATAGATATCACCTCATTGGCCAGTCACTAGATATCACCTCATTGGCCAGTCACTAGGGCAATATGGGAAATGCTGTTCTGCGATAGCAGCACTAGATCCATGTCGGATCAATAAGTAACAGAGATACCATAAGCCTGAGGATTATTAGAACTCTGGGAGTGTAAATATATAGACCCATATGGGTTTTTATCACACGTCCATAAGCGACAGGGTCTGGTAGAATGTGCTGCAATTAGGCAGATATCATGGGAATAGGTTGGGGGTGGGATTTTCTCGTTTTCCGTTTGTTTGGTTTAAACTAGTAACGGCTGTGAAAGGTGTGAGATAACATAGATACGATTTGTCTCAACAACATTGAAAAGAAATGATTGTTGTTTAACAATATTAAACCCTATTGGTTGACCAGAGTCCACCAGGGCTCTATACTAGATCACCTCCCGTTTTCTCCATACGCAAAAAGATAACTAGAAAATAGACTAGAAAAGACCCCCTCAGAATGGGGCTCCAATAAGTGGTTAAAAAAGACCTGCGGCACATTCTATCATCACACCCTGTGACACCATGTCACATATCACATGCATCTATTCATCCATGGCAGTATACCGCACACATAGACAAGTATTATTCCAACAAAGTGCTTTTCTGTCTTCGTGGTATCATGTTTGGGTGTAAAGACACCGTGAAGCCCTTTGAGATAATTTTGGCCCCCCTGTGTGTTCATTAACAGTTGTTCTTCAGTCATCCGACTTCCAAGTGGAAAATAGCTCGAGTACACGAGGCATTCTGAAAGCAAATAATCAGAATGCTTGGGATATTTCTTAAAAGAACATTAGCCGTGTCTCTGTGTGTCCCGTGGTCTCTCCATTGAGTCTTATTTGTCCCCGAAATGAAGCCGCGGTGGAACAAAGGAGGCATTGTGGTCATTGCTTTTAAACTCTGTCTCTTTTCATTTAGCCTGCTCTCCTTTTGTCTCGTGGAATCAGAACGAGGGTCAGCTTCGCTTAATTTCTGCTCCTGCTCTCGTCACAAAGGAGCAGGGTAAGAAAGTGAGGCTCTGAACGAGTGACGGACAGGGAAGCAGGGGGGTGTGGTGGGGGGGTGGGGTGGGGCGAGAGCGGGTTGACTGATGAAAGGCTCCAATTCAACAATCTGTCTCTACCGTGTCAGAGTTCGTATATTCTCTTCTCCGCGTTAAACCACCTTCATTTCTGTTCAGCTCTCTTTCTAGTTTCTACATCTCGATCTCTCCATTTATCGACATCTTCATCGGTTCAAACCAAACGGCCTCCGTGAACCCGACAAAAGAATGCCGCGAAAAACGACGCGGATCAAAAGATACTGGATAGACAGGTAGACGGAATGACTGACAGAAACAGAGATAGAGAACATGACATACAGGTAAGGCAGCAAGACAGGACAGTCAGACAGGCTGGAAGTTGGACAGACAGACAGACAGACAGACAGACAGACAGACAGACAGACAGACAGACAGAGGAATCCATTAGTAGCGGCACAATGGACCTTGGTGTCCGTGTACACAATAGAGCTCTGCAACACGGCTCTCTCACACAACAAAGAACAGCAGAGCTGCTAATCTTACTAAAGCTGCAGATTATTGACCGAGGAAGATCACTCTCTCTCTCTCTCACACACACGCACGCGCGCACGTGCACGTCCGATGTCAAGAGAAACACTGCGTGCTCATAAGAGCATGAAAGGAGCGTGTGTGCAGGCGCAGGCGCACACATGCGATAGTTTGTGGGGTGGAAGCAAGTGTACGCACAGCATTTCAATAATACTCATATATCCACAATAAAGTTTATCTTTGCAGGCAACAGCAATACTTGGTGTATAGCTACAGTAACTTGTGTGTAACTTGTGTATGCACACAGGTGAATATGTCAGGTGAATATGTCACACACACACACACACACACACACACACACACACACACACACACACACACACACACACACACACACACACACACACACACACACACACACACACACACACACACACTCCCCTGCAGAGATGC
>NC_136804.1:18610857-18655857 GCF_951216825.1 Electrona antarctica | reverse complement strand
GGTTATCATAGTGGGGTCCATGGGACCGTCTGCTGCAGTGGTTATCATAGTGGGGTCCAGGGACCGTCTGCTGCAGTGGTTATCATAGTGGGGTCCAGGGACCCTCTGCTGCAGTGGTTATCATAGTGGGGTCCACTGTCCAGGGACCCTCTGCTGCAGTGGTTATAATAGTGGGGTCCAGCCGTCCAGGGACCCTCTGGGTTCCTTTTTAAGGTAGACCACACCAATGCAACTCATTGCAACTCAATGAGTTGCATTGGTGTGGTTTACCTTAAAAGGTTTTGTCCCAACCCGACTCTTTGATGTGGTTTGGGCTTTACAGGTCTGTAACTATTGAGAGTGTATAAGAGAGTTGTATTGAGTGTCTCTCTCTCTCTCTCTCCATTCAACCCCACCCTCACACACAGTGGAGTCTCTCTCTCTCTCTCTCTCTCTCTCTCTCCATTCAACCCCACCCTCACACACAGTGCAGTCTCTCTCTCTCTCTCTCTCTCTCTCTCCCCATTCGATCCCACCCTCACACACAGTGCAGTCTCTCTCTCTCTCTCTCTCCCCATTCGATCCCACCCTCACACACAGTGCAGTCTCTCTCTCTATCTCTCTCTCTCTCTCTCTCTCTCTCTCTCTTCCCATTCGATCCCACCCTCACACACAGTGCAGTCTCTCTTTTTATCTCTCTCTCTCTCTCTCTCTCTCTCTCTCTCTCTTCCCATTCGATCCCACCCTCACACACAGTCCAGTCTCTCTCTCTCTCTCTCTCTCTCTCAGTGTCTCTCTCTCTTCCCGGGGACTCTCAGGGCCACACAGCAGATTAAGGCCAGTTGTATTTGACCTCAGTGGTTCACCCCAGAGCTCACACCACTGCTTCCCTCGTCCATCACCCCGCCCCTCGCCCTCCCTTCACGTCCCCTCCTTCTCTTCCCAGTAAAGCCCAGCCCACCCGCCCCATGACACACGTCCTATTACCATATATATGGAGCTGGGCTGTCAGGCGACCAGCACGGCCCGTGCCACTGACCGGAATGTCCCCCATGTCCCCCCCCCCAACGCGGTGGGAGTGGACCTGCACTGCCCCCGACAGGCCCTGCCGCTCAGCCACCATGTCTGACTGACCATGATAACTCCAACCCCCCTGCAAGAGTAGTGGGGAGGTACTACAGGAGTTGTTCAAAGTGTTTCCCCATAGCTTTTTCTTTCTTTCTGATGGGCCAAATTACGCCATGTAGCAGCCAAGTCTATGGACTTTTAATGTTTGTTTAGGGCAGTAAAGGACGACGTACGACGTCATCCGCCTCTCAGTTTGTTCTTGATGTAGGCTGACACTGCCGTCCATCTCTGTCAATCACCCCACCACCCAGCCCATGTTCTGTTTCTCTCATTTACTTATTTTTGTGTTGCACTGGATTGCTCTCTCTCTCTCACACACTGCCCCCCCTCTCTCTCTGCCTCTCTGCCTCTCTCTCTCTCTCTGGGGTGAGTGACATGCATATTTCAGTGTGTGTGCTCCCACTGTGGCCTCTCTGAGGTCTCTGGTCATTTAGAGACGTGCTGCCTACCTCTGCTCACAGCTGTTTGGACTGAGGCACACATCGCTTAAGTGCTTTACCCCGGGGTGACACACACACACACACACACACACACACACACACACACACACACACACACACACACACACACACACACACACACACACACACACACACACACACACACACACACACACACACACACACATCCACTCAGGTGTAGAACATGATCATACAGAGCACTCACACGCTTACGCAAAAACAAATCACAGCTTTCACTTATACACAAGGGTGGATCTTATAGGCAGGCATGCATACACACCCATACGATTATGCACCATATGTCACCCTTGGACTTGCATGCGACCATGAAATAAAACACAGGCGCGCACACGCACACGCGCACACACACGCGTGCACACTCACACGCACACACACACATAGTGTTTTGAACCGTCATATCTTGTGATAAGAAGAATGTGACTTTCACATGTCAATTCACACAGGTGAAATACAACGCGCGCACACGCACACGCACACACACACACACACAGTTATTTGATCCGTCAAATCTTGTGATAAGAATGTCAATTCACACAGGTGAAATACCACACACACAGCATGCTTTCTAGTTGCAAAGCTGGAGAGGGTTTGCAGAGACGATGTCGTCAGCCAGTTGAGATACAAAAGGGATTGTATTAATTTAACATCGCAAGTCTTTCAGAGGCTTTAGTGGTCTATCTCTCTCTATCTCTCTTTCTCTCTCCCCCACCCTCTCAAAGTCACACACACCCGCAGTGTCAAGAGATTTAGAGCTTGTTGAACAATACCGCACACACACATACACACACACACACACACACACACACACACACACACACACACACACACACACACACACACACACACACACACACACACACACACACACACACACACACACTCTCTCTCTCTCAGACACTCAGACAGACTAAACTGGGTCCAAGCCTCTCAGCTCTACTGTCTAAACTAATTCCTCCATACTGGAATTATACACGTTGGCCAACTTCCCACCGTAGGATTTGGCTTGGCGTGCAGATATAGAGGACCCCCCCCCCCCCCCGCCCCCCATCCAGCCGTACAAGAGGAGCAGGCATTATCTATTTGTGATAAATATTCAAACCCTTCTCACAGCCAAAGCCCACCATAATATGGGTCATGATTGTACATTGTGAGCGCAGAGAAGATCCTCGCTCCGTTCCCCAACACCCCTTCTCTCTTCCTCTTCTTCTCGGGGGGCCATTGTCTCTGTGAAGGCATCTTTGGGGGGTCCCCGTCTATCTAGAAAGACCCCCCTAATGAAGGACAATCCGGTTAGGCCTCGTCTGTCGCGCGCATACGCGCACACGCGCATGCACGCACGCACACACACACACACACACTGTGACACACACACATATGTAGGGGCTTAATTGGAAGGGCTTAATTGAGTTGTGAGGGGCTCACAAGGCTTAGTATGATTCAAGATGAGCAAATCAGGAAAAGTCTGCCTTAATGAGTGGATATACCACACACAGACACACGCACACGCACGCACACGCACACACACACACACACACACACACACTTACTTCCTGGCTTTCCTTTGATCCCAGTGTATGTCAGATTCCACTCCGGCTAAACAGCAATTAGACTAATGATTAGACCTACTGTTCTATGTGACGTCGTTCTATTCTATGGGAAGGACGGATGTTTGGATAGTTAATTTAACCCTCTCAGAGTTACAAATGTGTGTGTGTGTGTGTGTGTGTGTGTGTGTGTGTGTGTGTGTGTGTGTGTGTGTGTGTGTGTGTGTGTGTGTGTGTGTGTGAACTTTTATGAATGAACCCCCTCAGGAGCAATTAGCATGTTATTGTGTGGCAAGCACTCATATGCAGAGCAATCATAAGGCTGTTATTAGTACTGCTGGGATTGGTTAAAAAGTATTTCATAATAATAAATTATAACTATTATTATTATTACCCCTATTATTAATAATAATATTTATTATTATTATAATTTGTATCACTACATTTGCAGCAGATACACAAAATGCGTCCTGTGCATTTACCCATCCTAAATATTCAGAGCAGAGGATGCTATTAATACACCACCAGATGAGCGGTGTCTTCTTGCTCAGGGACACTTTGACACACAGACCGGGCTGACCGGGTTGGCCAACCAGGGACCCATTCTTCCCATTTCACCTACAATAGCACATACAGTGGAACAACAGGAACAGATTTAGTCGGAGAAGTCGAGTCTGAAGAGGTGGGGTTTGAGAGCGGTTTTAACACTAATTATGCCACGTCTTTAGAATCAAAACCACGGGGTGCCTTGGACGTGTATAGGCGTCTTTAGGTCTTTTTTTATTGATATTAAAAAAAAAAAAAATGTTTCTTTTTTGCCTCTCCTACTGCAGTGTACTCCTTGTGTTTCGCGCATGCACACTGCCGTTCACTTCCTTGTTTACGGCTCCATTAGAATGGCTCGCAACTCCTAATCTAGCCAACTCTCCATGGTTTTGACCAGAAGGACAATGTTCTGTCTTCATTTCTGACTTCTGACTTCAGCATGCGTCTTGTTTGGAATGTTAACGCTTTCTAGAGAGACTTTAGCGTGACCAGCGTGAGGTAAGAACGGAGGGGCTTTTCAGAGTCAAATCGGCCATATCTACAGAGAGAGGGGCAGCAATGGTTGATGGAAGGGAGTTCCACATACAGAGAGAGGGGCAGCGACTGTTGATGGAAGTGAGTTCCACATACAGAGAGAGGGGCAGCGACGGTTGATGGAAGTGAGTTCCACATACAGAGAGAAGGGCAGCGACGGTTGATGGAAGTGAGTTCCACATACAGAGAGAAGGGCAGCGACGGTTGATGGAAGTGAGTTCCACATACAGAGAGAGGGGCAGCGACGGTTTATGGAAGTGAGTTCCACATACAGAGAGAGAGGCAGCGACGGTTGATGGAAGTGAGTTCCACATACAGAGAGAGGGGCAGCGACGGTTGATGGAAGTGAGTTCCACATACAGAGAGAGGGGCAGCGACGGTTGATGGAAGTGAGTTCCACATACAGCTGCTGTGATGTGGGTTGATGGAAGTGAGTTCCACATACAGAGAGAGAGGCAGCGACGGTTGATGGAAGTGAGTTCCACATACAGAGAGAGGGGCAGCGACGGTTGATGGAAGTGAGTTCCACATACAGCTGCTGTGATGTGGGTTGATGGAAGTGAGTTCCACATACAGAGAGAGGGGCAGCGACGGTTGATGGAAGTGAGTTCCACATACAGAGAGAGGGGCAGCGACGGTTGATGGAAGTGAGTTCCACATACAGCTGCTGTGATGTGGGTTGATGGAAGTGAGTTCCACATACAGAGAGAGAGGCAGCGACGGTTGATGGAAGTGAGTTCCACATACAGAGAGAGGGGCAGCGACAGTTGATGGAAGTGAGTTCCACATACAGCTGCTGTGATGTGGGTTGATGGAAGTGAGTTCCACATACAGCTGCTGTGATGTGGGTTGATGGAAGTGAGTTCCACATACAGAGAGAGAGGCAGCGACGGTTGATGGAAGTGAGTTCCACATACAGAGAGAGGGGCAGCGACAGTTGATGGAAGTGAGTTCCACATACAGCTGCTGTGATGTGGGTTGATGGAAGTGAGTTCCACATACAGAGAGAGGGGCAGCGACGGTTGATGGAAGTGAGTTCCACATACAGCTGCTGTGATGTGGGTTGATGGAAGTGAGTTCCACATACAGAGAGAGGGGCAGCGACTGTCACCCCAGGTTCAATATACCGGGCATTTCTATATAGGTTGGCATCCTCAGAGCTGAGGGAGCAGAAAGTTGGTCAGAGAGGTTGAGGGCCTTGTACAGTAGGTGTTGAGTAGTATATTTAAATGTATATTATATAACTGTAATTATTATGGTCATCAGTCATGCCTATGTTGCACAATAACATGGATTGAGGACATTTTAAATCTCTTTTATGGGAATGCCATTGTGGGTAAGCATACATTTAACGAAAGGCAGATCTACAAGCTCACGACGCATTTTGATTGGCTGTTGCGGTCGGTCCAATGCCCCATGTTGTGTCGGCCTGTTAATTGCCAGTGTTTTAATTACACAAAGTGCTCCGTGTGCATCTGGCCCCTCTGTGAACTAATTCCTTGTTCTTGTCATGTGACCACCCCAACCGCTCCCGTGATTGGATTTGGTCATCAGTGGGGGGGATGTTTCCATGGCGATTAACGTGATAACAGCGGACGATGGCGGTGTCGTGCAGTGGTCCACATGGTGATTCGCTTAGGACACGTGACAGCAAACGACCCTGCCCGGCAATGTACACAGAAAACTATAATCCTGACTCGAAAAGTATTTTTTAACCATAAAAACTGCTCTTGTGAGGAGAAGGAAGATCATCCTTGCAATGCCTATGTCTCAAATTCTACTAAACCATAGCTCACAAGCACACACACACACACACACACACACACACACACACACACACACACACACACACACACACACACACACACACACACACACACACACACACGGCCCGTCTGCATCCATTGCTGCTGTCTGTCATTAGCTGACGATGTTGCTGGGCATTAAAATCTTCTGATTACGCGGTTCCTTTTGATGGATTATGGAACATGGTACAGGAAATATACAGAAAGCCTATTGTCGATGACATTAACATAGACACAAGTCAACCTTTCACAAGAGCTATTGACTGAGCAGTGTGTGCGTGTGCGTGTGTGTGTGTGTGTGTGCATTGCGCGTGCGTGTGTGCGTACAGTAAGTGTAGCATTCTCGACTCCATGACCATGAAGTAAAGTGGCTCCTATACAGGAAATATTTCCAAGACGTCCCTCGACCTCCTGTTGAAGTGTCTGCTTGTAGCCACGCCGACTGACCTCGTTGTTTGAAGCATGCCGCGGATCAGGCTTGCGCTCGCGTGCATGTATGTATCTTTTGGAATGTGCATGACCTTCACTGTGGAGTGTGCACATGCATGCATGTGTGTGAAACGCCACGTCCTTGGGGGGGTGGGCCCCCCCGCCATCCTTTGCTTTGTAGCACCGGTTGTGGATGTCATCCCCCCCCCCCCCCCCCCCTCTGTTTTTCATTGCTTGCCGCCGAGCGGTTTGGAGTCATTGCGTGGTGGCATGTGTCGCACGTGGTTTGCCGTGGATCGCTGCGCATGAGGGCGGCGGTCCGTTTGATTTTTCCCAGTCAAAGCATTGGGACTGGTTCTCGGGGGTCCGAGTGGGGGGCGGGTGGTGTCCAAATTCCCCGGTGGTCACGGCAGGGGGACCTGTGCTGTTTTGGTTTTTGCAGGACAGTGAGGGTGCTCAGCCACTGAACCTGTCGGCCAAGACTAGGGCTCCCGAGAGCAAGTCACCCAACTCCCCTCCGACTTCCCCACAGGTCCCTGTCAGCTCGGCAGCCATGACCAAGCTGGGCCACTCCATGAAGTACAGCCCTGCCCCCTCCAGCATCGGAGGACCTCCCTCCAGAATGAGCTCTATAGGTATGTGGAACGACGAAGACACGCACGCACGCATGCACACACACATACACACACACGCACGCACACACACACACACAGACTTTCTTTCACTTTTAAAAGTTGTGAAAACACGTCACAAGCTTGTACATCGGCTTTTGTCAGTACTTTTGAGCAACAACATTTAACGAAATAGGGCATATCATAAAAAAACCCACATACACATATACAAGGTTTCTGGCCGACAGCAATGCTATGCACGTACATGCGCGTACATCTACACACACACACGCGCGCGCGCGCGCACACACGTACAAACACACATACACGCGCACACAGACACACACGCGTACACGTACACGCGCACACACACACACACACACACACAAACACACACGCACACACACGCAAAATAATACTTCAACTCTCTCAAAAGCAACAGGATACACTGTATTATCCACAGTTATTCACATGAACACAGAAGATGACACTTTTTGTGTAGTACACGTGTAAAAACAAAAGACGTGCACAGCACATGTGGCATTATGAGTCTTGTTGTTTGGGACGGCAACACTTATACTGCTCTGTTGGTGGTAATTACAAGAAGATGATTTTTATCCATAGGCGCCATTGTCAACATGGTGGCAACAATCATAGACAGACATGACAGGAATGAGTCACATTTTGAGAGAGAGAGAGAGAGAGAGATTAGCGCATTTCTTTTGCCTCCTGAGCAGGGAGTGGGGGTATAATAAAAGAAGGGAGTGTGTGTGTGTGACAGACAGGAGGTATCAGCGATGAGATTAGACAAGCCTCTTATATCTACCAGGAGACCCACCAACAACCGGCATTAATGACACAATGACACACACACACACTTTTATACAGTACACACTCTCGTGGAAAGACACGTACACACGCACGCACGCACACACACACAGACACACACACACAATCCCACCCCCTCCTCCTCCCATACAGTAGGCAGTTAGCCATTTTTCAGACTCCTTGGCTAATCTCAGTGTCTTTCAACAAATCGGAGGATTTAATATCAGATTAGCAACGTTGCGGCCCCAGATGTTTTTTGTTTTCCGAAAAGTGGATTAGGACGCATAAAGTTTGTGTGCGATCCTATTCTGTAGAACATGTGTTATGCATTTTGTGTATGTTTGGCGGGCGCCTTCGATTCCCATTTGTGTTGTAAGTTTCAAGGTTCCCATCATGTGCAAGTGCTGGCGTTACTCAGTCACTAGAATAGGAGTCCTAGTAGGACTCAAGGGTGTGTGTGTGTGTGTGTGTGTGCGTGCACATGCATGCATGTTGTTGCAGGGTGTTAAAGTTCTCTGCCACACACGCACACACTCGATGTATCATTCCCCCCTCATAAATCTATTTCTCTTCCTCCTATTATAGAGGGTATGCACGTGACATCATCATACCCGGACTTTATGCGTAAGTGGCATAAATCTACTTTCTGCATGGCCTCGACATCCCATACATCCAAACAGAAAAGTCCTATCTGATTGCATTAAATTACTAACCTGACTCCGCCAGATGGGGCAGCAGAGAGTACACTGGGTTCCCCCCTCCTGCTCCCATGTGGGAACTCTCAGGCAGACTTGATGCTCCGGCCACAAAACGGCCTGGCCAATCAGCGGCCTGAGAGTTCCCACATGGGAGCAGGAGGGGGGAACCCAGTGTACTCTCTGCTGCCCCATCTGGCGGAGTCAGGTTATTAAATTACATTAAACAACGTTAAACTCCACCACTGAATTTGGGTGAAACTGAATGTCCTTCACGGGACTACAAAAGTGGCATAACAGGTGGTACATTACATTACATTACATTACAGTCATTTAGCAGACGCTTTTATCCAAAGCGACTTACAATAAGTGTATTCAACATAGGTAGGGAACAAAAACTACTAATCACCAGAAGTCTTTAGTGCATTTTCTGCAAAAACAAGCAACCAAGAGTATACCTAGCGCTAAGGTAAAAGTGCAATATATCAGGTGGTAGTTGAGAAAACTGTCCTGAAAGCTTTCCACTTGTGACAAACTTGATGAAACATGTCAAAATAGAATCAAATAGCACAATAAATTAAGAATTCAGATTAAGAATCGGCACGTTGTCCCTTAATTGTCATCAGAGCACTGAGTTCTAGGCAACGATGACAGCCATTGCTGTGACACGCCACTTAACGGCACTGTAAGTTATATTTTATCTGATAAACAGAGTTTTGTTAAAAAGTTAATTCTGATAAGTGTCGTTGCTGAATAAAATATGTAGTCACATCTGTAATTAAAGGTATATTCAATTCAAATATCACTTATTTTTTCTTATTATTTGGATAATCCTCCCTACTATAAAGTGTGCTGACCATATAAGGAGTTCCTCCCTTTCCCCAGTGAGCCCCTGGGGTCAAAAAACCCTAGTTTCGGTTTGGGCTTTGGGTGGCAAAGCCTTCATCCAATCAGGATGAGAGGGGCCTTCCTCCAATCATGATCGAGTGGGGAAGGCCTTGGTGCACGTGCTGTTGGTCTGTTGTACTTCCCCCACTGTAGGGCGTGTGCATGTGCACATCTTGTTACCGGGGCGGACGGTTTTTTTTTTCCAAATCACCCAAATCACTGAATGCTGCTTTAAAGTGTTCTATATGATGACAGCTTTACATAGCGAACAGGATAAGGAAAGCAACCATCAAACAGAATAGACCCATGGCTTCAGACAGGGCAAATCCCAGGATGGCATAAGAGAAAAGCTGATGCTTCAGAGTTGGGTTCCTAGCATAGCCAATGACAAGGCTGCCGAACACTGTTCCAATTCCAGCACAGGATCCGGCCAGATACACCAAATGTCTGAACCTGCGGTTCCTCTCGTACTGAGCGGGATTACTATTGCAACACATCATCAGTAGGGTAAAACTAACCTGTCTCACGACGGTCTAAACCCAGCTCACGTTCCCTATTAGTGGGTGAACAATCCAACGCTTGGTGAATTCTGCTTCACAATGATCCTATCATTGTGAAGCAGAATCCTTCGATCCTTCGAGCCGACATCGAAGGATCAAAAAGCGACGTCGCTATGAACGCTTGGCCGCCACAAGCCAGTTATCTCTGACCTGTGGTAACATTTCTGCAGAGGGTATGCGCATGCATACCCTCTATACTCGCCACTCCATCCATCTACAGTAAGCCATCCACCAATCCCCCCACCCATCCATCCATCCATGCATCCATCATAAACTTGAGCTAAGAGGCTGTCAGTGCCTCTGACGTCTCAACAGTGTCAGACAGACTGCCTGGTATCCTGCCGGACACCTTGTTGTCCAGACGTCTAGTGTGCTTGACTGTATGGTTTTGTCTCCTCTGAGAATTGGCTGTCCTCTCCGAGGCTTTAGACAGCAGCATTCGGTACACATGTACGCACACCTATCTGGGTCACACTGACTTGTCTGCATCAACGAAGGGTAGAACGCCAAACATATACGCACGCACACAGTCTGTCACTGACACAAAAATACCTCGTACTCTCTCGATTGCTCTCTCTTTTGAGCTCCCTGAGTCAAATTGACTGCTAGCGTGTGGGTCTCTCTCCTCTCATATACCCTCTTTCAACCACCCCCGTTCCACCAAAGGCCCCCTCGCTCTCGCACAGCACAGATTTTGTGGGTTATGACTTCTGAAAGAGTTCAGGGCGCTGTCGTTACCAATCTGAAGCTGGTAATCTGGCCTGCCCGTGGCATTAGCGGCACGGATTAGCGCAGATAAAGAACCCCATAAGCCAGGAGCGGCTCTTTGTTAAGAGCTATCCCCAATTTATAAAGGGAGCCGGACACACACACATACGGAGACAACCACACACACACACACACACACACACACACACACACACACACACACACACACACACACACACACACACACACACACACACACACACAATTACAATTCAAAAGCACGTATATACACATTACACAGTCAACTCCACATGTTCATTTATCCATTTGTAACTCTGAGAGTGTGCTGAGGATTTGACTGTGTACGTACTGTATGCCGACACACACACACACACACACACACACACACACACACACACACACACACACACACACACACACACACACACACACACACACACACACACACACACACAGAGAGAGAGATCAGTGTGGAGCAAATGCCAGTGATGCTCCATCGACCATGAAGATGTGTAAATAATACAGATAATAGGCAGCGAGGAGATACAGGGGGATGTGAGCCGGGGGTCCGCGCTGCACCATGGGGGCACATGTTTTAGGGCAAATTAGCGGGACGTTTTAGCTATAATAAGAGTCATCTGTCTGCCTCTCTTCAAAGAACTGCATGAGCTTTCAAATGAAAAAGAAGAGAGGCGGAGAGGCTTTAGATGCGCACGCGTGTTTGAGGGGGTGTCAAATCATTTCAGATTGTATGGCTCAAAAGTGGATCTTTTAAAAGAATCAAATCAGATATTTTAAGGATTGGAAGTTTTATTTCCAGCGAGCGCCTGTTTAATTGTGGCTACCGACTGTGTGTGTGTGTGTGTGCGTGTGCGCGCGTGTGTGTGAGACAGACAGAGCGAGAGAAAGACATGGGAGACAGAAATATCAGAGAGGGACAGATACACAGAGAGGCACGTACGTCGCACACATACATAGAGAGAGACAAATGCAGACTTTACCTCACAGTACAGGAGTTTTAATCAGCCACGCACACGCACACACACACACACACACACACACACACACACACACACACACACACACACAATGTAAATCCTGCTGCATTTTATTTCACACTTGGTTTGAAGTGAACATTGATCCAAACCAAACCAAACCAACGGTATGTTGTCTCCGTGTCCGTCCCTGTAGACCTGCTGTCCTCTCTGTCCTCGGGCTCCTACCTGAACGACCACGAGGCGGTGAGCAAGGCGTTCGCCGAGGCGCGGCAGATGAAGGAGCAGCTGAAGAGAGAACAACAGGTCCTGGACGCCAAGGTGGCCGCGGTCAGCAACCTCAGCCTGAACAACGGATGCTCCGACAAGGTACAGACACACCTCCAACCATGACTCACAGCAGTGGCTCCCTAGGGGTCCTTTAGGGAGTTCCAGGGGGTCCCCAGCTAAATGATAGTTAGGAACCAAATGGACCCTTATGGGTCTGTAAATCAGAGAGTGTACAAATGGACCCAAATGGAACCAGGGTCCCAGACCATTAAATAGGGGTCCGTAAATTCAGGTCAAACTGGGTGTCCTATAGCCATAAAAATCTTCTCTTATGGGGGTCCTTGGCATGTATTTTCAAATGGGGTTCTGCAGGCTAATTAGTATCAATTTGGGGGTCCTTGACATGAAAAGGTTTGGGAACCACTGACTTACATTTACGTGATTTATGTTTTATGTTATTTAGGTGATCTTGATTTTGATTTATGTTTTATGTTATTTAGGTGATCTTGTGTGCGATTAGGGAGGCCTACGTTTAAAAAATAAAATTTGACAATAACTGTAATGGATCATAGTTAATGATCATTCTCTAATCAGATTACTGTACTTCAGAGTTAAGTGTTCCATTACTAGATTAACAATGACAAAATAACAGACTTTATTGTGTTGAAATATTGTAGTCCTAGTAACTAATTATGCTTAATTAATAAATTATAATTTTAACCTATTGTAATAATTTAGATAAAACCGTAGAATACAATAATTTCAACAGGGGAAAAAAGGAACCTTATTCTTCTTCAAATTACATTGATGAGAAAATACAGGAGCGGAAATGGAGGTCAAACTATTTTTTTTTAAAATGTCAACATCAATCTTTTTCTTTTTTTTTAAAGGATGGCTACAGACAATGCCAAACGTCTCAAATCCTACACAGATGCGCACATAATGGGCCTAAAAGTCACCCTGCGCTCCATGCTGTTATTGTCACCATGTGTTAATTTGTCTTGCCACACGCCATGCCTCAGCGCTCTATGTAGGAGGAGAATCACTGCACAATGTGCTCAGTGGAATGTGTTGAAACTAAACGGGGCTAGATAAGGTAAAAACCAGAGGCGCTTCAGAGGCAATGTGTCTGTGAGGCGTGCTGCAGGGCTGTGTGTGTGCGCGTGTGTGCGTGCGCCGTGCACGTGTGTGTGTGTGCGTGTGTGTGTGTGTAGCGGAGCGCAGCGTCGGGGAGACAGTAATGTGAAGTGACGGCCCCGGCTCCTCAGCAGCGTGGCTAAATTGTGGTTATTTGTTAAACACACTCGGAGTCAGCTAGCGTGCATGCGCACACACACAGACACTCTCTCACACGCGCACGCACACACACACACACACACACACACACACACACACACACACACACTGCAACAGCGCGCTTGAAGCATCTGCACCGGCGCTGACATTCAACAGCTCTTTCTCTTCCTCTGTATTTCTCTCCCGGAGTCTGACTGATTTCAGACCCACTGCACACAGTCAAATCCTCCGTGTTCATCTTCCTCTCGGAGCGTGTACAAATGTAACCAAACATTTGTGCACACCCAGAGACGGCGTGTAATAAGGCTCTTTAATGTGGATTCATGTTTTGTTATATAAGAAGGGTGAAATGACGGTGTTTACACAAAACCTTTATAGTGTCAGGTAGAGCATGGCATACATTACACAGGGGTTGATCTGAACTAAAGACACACTGGGGCTATAAACCTACTGGTGGTTTTTAAAAACATCATCTCCATATATATCCATATATATATATATCCATATATATATATATCCATATATATATATATCCAGTGTGCCGCGGGTTCGACTCCCGATCCAGACGGCCTTTGCTGCATGTCACCCCCCCCCCCCCATCTCTCTCCCCATTTCCTCTACATTTCCCCCATACCTCTACAAAAATAATAAAATAAAGGCGAAAGCCAAAAAAAAAAAGAAACATCATCTACACAGTGTGCACGTTACACTGATCTAGAGCAGTGATTCCCAGCCTGTGGGCCGCGAGGGTATTGCAAGTGGGCCCCCAAATAATTGGCAAAACAATAAGATAACAATAAAATAAAAAACCATACAAAATAAAATATTTGAAAAACAATCTTATTATTTTCTTTAGAACCTTGAAAAGTGAGTCGTCATTGTGAAACCAGTATATAATAGTTGATCTAAACCCTCTGCCCGTGGCGTTGTATTCCACGCACTGTGAAGCCGCTATTTAAGTCCTATGGTTCCAGATGCAGTGGCGCCATTTCAGACGGACTGAAAAGGATTATTTGTGTCACCACTTTGTGTCTTGGCTCTGTCGTCTGGCACTCAATCGCTCCATACCAAGGCTTAGTGTCGCACTATGCTGTCACCCTCTCTGTTCCTGCTGCCACCCCCCCCCCCCCCCATCCATCTTATAGATATAGATATAGTCTAATCGCTCTAATATTTTCTCAAAAGAATGTTTATTTTTTCCCCCCCATCCAACATCTGTAAATGCGATACGACACTCTGTCTTCATTCGATCTCTCAGCTGCCCTCCCCCCAAATCGCTTTACTGTTATTTACTCCAATTGAGGTAAAATGTGATCACCGCCCAGCGATTAGATTCCATCGGACTAAAAACTGGAGGAAATGCATTTCATTAGCGGCGCGGCATGCGGCTCCATCCAGCCGGCTATGGGGGGCGGGGGGAGGGGGGCCGGGGGGGTCGCGTGGAAATGGGAGAGAGCACTTTTTGGAAGGTTGTTTTTGAAAGACAACAGTGTTTTGGGAACCGTTCCTAATCGTATAATTAAAATGTAAAATGCCAGCTCTGGTGCAGTGGGGGAGTGTGTGTGTGTGTGTGTGTGTGTGTGTGTGTGTGCATAACGGCAGACGGTCTCTAGTACAGAGTGCGCCGGCTGCTAGCATTAAGCATGTAAATGCACAGTAAATCAGCCTTTTATTGGCTGTAATAAATACCCAGGGGGCCATGCGGCGTGGCCTCACTCTCGTCCCTCTGCACCGGGCTCCCTCGCTCTCTCACGCTCTAATGTGTCGACCCTCGGGGCTCGCGCCAAGAGAGGCGAGCCCGCAACACTCCACTCATGCAGGTGGCTGCCAGGAGCGCGCGCACACACACGCGCATACACCCCACACACACGCACACAGTCAACAGTCAAACATCCAAACATCAAACAGTGGTTGTAAATGACAACCTTACACATGCAAACACTCACATTTGGATGCGTGTGGCAAACGGCGCGCAGGCATCCAACGACGATACAACTGTTCAATAGAAAGGTTTCTGCCGACCGACATTCAGACAGGCTTTTAACTGTCCAACACAGCACTGAAACATGGTCCGGGGATCAATGGAATGTACTAGCATTGTCTCAATTCATAGATAGGAACAGACTATACACATCTCTTGACTACGTACTGTATGTGCTGTACATTGTAATGTAGAATTAGTTTTACCTTTCCATTGTGTTGCGCAGCCTGCAGGGACTTATTCATTAATTAATTCACTGATGGGCGTGTGTGTGTGTGTGTGTGTGTGTGTGTGTGTGTGTGTGTGTGTGTGTGTGTGTGTGTGTGTGTGTGTGTGTGCGTGTGCGTGTGTGGTTCCAGGACAAGGCAGCCTTGGAGAGTCTGAGCCAGCAACTAAAGCAACAGGCAGAGGACAAGTTTAGTCACGCCATGCTGGACTTCACCATGAGCGGAGACTCTGACGGTAGGAACACACGTAAGACACTGAGACATACAACAGTGAATATATGCGCACACGCTCGTATTTCATTGAATTTCTGTTTGCACCAAATGCACTCGTATTGACGGATTGCCGTTGTTCTTTTATGTAGCTAAATCAGTGAAGGTTCCAGGTGTGTGCGTGTTGGTATCTCCAGAGGTCCTCGCCATGCCCATTTTCCACAGACATACAAAATGAGTGGACAATAATATTATCAGAAACACATAAAGAGCTAGCCCTGAATCACCATAACAGGTCTGTAACTCTGAGGGGGTTCAGATGGAACCAATATGGACCCTTACAGGTCCATTTGGTTCCATTTGTACACTCTCACAGTTGTGAGAGTGTACAATAAAAATAAAACGTTTGACAACCACTAGTACTAGTGGACTCATAATATGCCTTAGAGTCGTAGTAAATGAGTGTCATACATATTCTAAAGAAAACCTGGAGACTTGACATTCATTAATTGGGTCTTATGCTCAAAATACGAACATTATGGTGTGTGCAAAAGAAGAAAAGAAATTGCCACGTCTTTGCCACGGACACATCTGTCCGCGTAGGGACATAATGATGATGACACCCTGCTCTCCTCTCCTCTCCTCTCAGCAGGCTCCCCCAGCGTGTCAGACTCCAGAATGTTCCGGGAGGCGCGGGGACGTGGCAACGCCGAGCCGCACATCAAGCGCCCCATGAACGCCTTCATGGTGTGGGCCAAGGACGAGAGGAGGAAGATCCTACAGGCCTTCCCCGACATGCACAACTCCAACATCAGCAAGATCCTCGGTGAGGAGGACACACGCACGCACACGCACGCACAACATGCACGCACACTTCCCCAGCTCTCTGCCCAGAGAAGGAGCGTGAAGCAGAAGAAGAGAGAACAGAGACATACGGAGTCACGGCGTGTCACTGCTCTGCCAGCTGTCCTCATGCAGACGTAAACAATACATGATCTCTCCCACTCAATGAAAATGATACGTGTGTGTGCGTGCGTGCGTGCGTGCGTGCGTGCGTGCGTGCGTGCGTGCGTGCGTGCGTGCGTGCGTGCGTGCGTATACACAGTATGTATGTGGGCCCTTTGTGTCAACACTTGTATACACATGCAAACACAAAATTTAACACAGACACACCCATACAGTATATATGCGTGCGCACACACACACACACACACACACACACACACACACACACACACACACACACACACACACACACACACACACACACACACACACACACACACACACACACACACACACACACAGGTTTCCTTACAAGCAGCTTGTTAATGAACAGCTGGGAAGAGTGTGTCTCTGACAATGATGATATAATTCATTATGCATTAAACAAGCAGTGAGAGGCCCGTCTGACATTTCTCAACCCCCCCTCCCCCTCCCCCGACCGCCGGGATCGCCCTTGACATTTTAAAGAGCTCCTAAGCGTTTTATAACACAGCGAAATCTGGTTTTAATAAGCCTCCGCGCGCTCGCTCTCTCTCTCTCTCTCTCTCGTTCCGTCTCTCTTCTGCTCTATCTCCTTGTGCCTGATTTATACTTAGCTGGGTACCATTTTCATGTGCCTAAAATAGCAGATCTATAAGCGCACAATGCTTCACAATGCAATGCGCTGTGAGCTTGTAGATTGGACATTTTTGCAGTGCGCAACTAAGTAACTAAGTATAAATCGAGTGTTACTGCTCGGTCTCTCTCTCTCTCTCTCTCTCTCTCTCTCTCTCTCTCTCGATTGTTAACAGAAGGATCTGGTAGCGGAGTGAAGAGAGGGAGTGAAGAGAGGGAGAGAGCACAGCCAAGCGCTGACAGCTTTTACCCATTAAACATACAGTAGTCAGTGTGTAAATTCAGAGCAGATATGAAGCGCATGTGGGAAGGCGTGCATGCACGCACACACATACACACACACAAAAAGACCAGATTTGATTTCAACACGTAGATTTCACAGGGCTGTAGCTAAACGGAGGGAGGTAAAGAAAGAGAGCCATGGCAGCAGGTTAAGTGGCATCCTCATTAAGTTTAGACGGATGCCTGTCATCCGTTTTCTTCTCTTCATTAACCCCCCTCTATCTCTCTCTCTCTCTTATTAGTATGAGCGGGACTCAATCAAGCCCTCCGTCAGACAGACAGATTATGATCTCTGTTTGTGTTTGTGTTTTAAACTTTTGTGTAACTGGACTGCCCACACTGTAAACATCAATGTGTGTGTGTGCGCGCACACGCGCATGTGTATATGTGTGATTATGCGTCTTGTGCCTGCGCTTGCCCACACCCTGTAAACATCGATGCACGTGTGTGGGTGTGTGCACACTGTGCACCACGCGTACTGGTTTACTTGTGCCTCGGTGACTGCATGCACTAACCTTATCCTTTCTCTCTACGCTATTCTTTCTCCACGTGCATCATCCGTCCATCCGCCCAGGCTCCCGCTGGAAGTCCATGACCAACCTGGAGAAGCAGCCATACTATGAGGAGCAGGCTCGCCTCAGCAAGCAGCACCTGGAGAAGTACCCGGACTACAAGTACAAGCCACGGCCCAAACGCACCTGCCTAGTGGACGGCAAGAAGCTGCGCATCGGCGAGTACAAGGCCATCATGAGGTCCCGCAGGCAGGAGATGAGGCAGTACTTCAGCGTGGGGTAAGGGACCAGTCGAAATTTAGGAAAAGGGGGCCTGGAGGAAAATTATCAATTTTAGTCAGAGGTAGGGTGAGCTAATTGTATTTCAAGTCCAAGGGAGGGTAATTCAATTTTGATAATAAAATAGTCTGGGTTTTTATATATACATGTTTTACTACAGCTTTTCTGAATTCAGTCGAACATTGGCTAATGATACCCCTCCGTTGCTTCACTTGGTACTTCCCAACGCTGGCTACAGTTTGTCATTGTTCCTCCTATATGTCAATCATTGTGATTTGGCCAATCACAATGATTGACATATAGGAGGAACAATGAAGTGGTTTTTAGGCATAATTTACTGAGGTATATGTCATGTTAGGGGAGGGTGCTTCATTTTTGTTTAATCACTTAAAGGAGGGGACTGGATTTAAAATTTCATTCAGAGGGAGGGTGATGGTATTTTATATCAGGGCACATACATTTCCTCCAGGGGTACCCCTACTTAAATTTCGACCTGTCCCTAAGCAAGACGCTTGAAACAGCTCTCGTAGTTTCAGGAATGTATTCGGGAATACATCATTTTGAGAAGGTACTGTGTACAGTATCTCAAGGTGTAGGCAAATTCATTTGTGTTCTTAATTGACCTATAGCTAAGCATATATTTTTCCAGTGCATATAGGAGGCCTTGTTGACGGATTTGGAAGAGATTTTGAAGGTCTGGTTCCAAAAATGAACCAGTATTTAATGTGTAAAATCCATGATATTTACATGAGCCCGGCTGGAAAGTGTCCAAGTGGGAGTGTCTTAAGTGGGAGAGGACGGGGCTTAGCTAAAGGTGAATTGTCTGGGGTAAATTATTGGAAACTAATTGAACATTGTTCTCTGTGAATCCTTGTGTTTTGATTCTGCGATATAGAAAAACCTAAAACTAAGCATAGTAAAACTAAAAATAGTGTTAATTTAACTGAGAGTGTACAAATGGAGGGTTTAGGTCCATTTTACTGAGTGAAAACGTGTAGCCTAAATGGGATTGTGTGTTGCATGCTGGCACAGCACAGGCTGCTTGACAACACTCGGTTTGGGCAAGGAAACATTATGTCAATCAGTTGAGGAAATCAGTTACTTTAACATGTCATCGGTTACAATGGGACATTGGCAATTGTTTCATAGTTTAATTTGTGCTTTAAAAACGTTACTGATTATTTTAGGATTGCAACTATTGATTCATTCTATCAATTTATTTTCAGACTAATCAAATAATCGATTAAGCACTTAAGCTTTATAGTTACGCACAATGGTGTTGTCTGTTGTGCAAGTATAGTGAAAGTTACACATCTACAACTGGGTCAAAGATGCCACGTGTTGTGAACTGTTTTTGAGACTGTTCGCTTAGATAATGACAAAAATAGCGGTTGATTATTCATTGATTATTTTATTAACATATTGATTATCAATTATATTGTATAATTGATTAAATCGATTAGTTTGACTTGCTAACTGTTCCTACTACTACTACTAGTCTTTTATTTTAAGCAAAATGGCCTAAAGCTAATGTGGCTACAGTGTGTTTTATCAGAAGTGTTAATATTGTAACCGCGATGTAGCAACGATTTAGTACTGAGCCACTAACTTTGACGTTCTGTTCAAACACCTCAATTCAGAGAAAAAGGGTTTTAAGATCACGATAACAATGGCAGTGGACGGGGGCAATCATTTCATTGACGGAGCACAGCGGAGCAGAGCCAGAGTAATCTAGCAAGAGAGTGGCGACACTATAGCATTGACAATGGAATGCGGAAGTGCTCATTCTATCTCAATGGGATAGTTCCAATGTTTGTAACTATAGCCCATAGCACCCCGCTTTGTGGCGAGATCAAAGCGTGTCGCCATTCTCTTACTACATTACTCTGAGCAGAGCGTTACCTAGCGACAGCGATGCTGCTAGACGGTGGATATCACCATTCTGAATCAATAAAAACCTAAAAGCACGTGAAACACGTCAATGACAGTAAAGGTGTTCTAATGTGGAGTGTATGTGTGTGTGTGTGTGTACAGGCAGCAGAGCCAGATGCCCCTATCCTCAGCAGGTGTAGTGTACCCAGGTGGGCACCTGTCCATGGCGGGCATGCCCTCTCCCCAGATGCCCTCGGAGCACTCTAGCATGTCCAGCAGCCCCGAGCCCAACGCCAACATCCACCAGAGCCCCTACCTGACCGCCCTGAAGGTTGAGGAGCCACGCATCATCAAACAGGAGGACCTACGGCTCGAAAGCAATGGTGACCCGTACGACGACTTCGACTACGAGGACGAAGAGGCTGACTACACGAGCGACAATGACAACCGTATCAACCAGTAAGGCGACGCAGAAGGGTCGTTCGTTCCCCGCTTTCAAGCCAATCACAGCTGGTGAACCCCCCCTCCCCGAGTCCACAAAAACCCCAAGCAACCAATCAGGAAACAATAAACTTCTCTTTTGCCAATCACACTGAATTCCATTCTCACTATGGCCCCACCCCTCCAATTTCTCCCTACCAACCAGGACTCTTAGCAGAGCCAAACCCCTCTCCCACTGGAGTCCTGACACCAGCATTTGACCAATCAAACCAAGCACAGGACCTGTCACTCACACTGACTGTTACACAAACTGGAGTCTGGGAGGAACTGAAGGAAACGACAAAGCTAGCTCTGAAGCTGAACGCTGAATACTGTACTGCTGACACAGAGTTACTGTAGAGCGAGTATACCCTGACACAGAGTGCAGTCAACGACCACGAGTAAGCTACAGAACACGGAGAAGAAGCGTGAATCCCACACACAAAAACAGTGACGTAACCTTTAGAGCTGTTTGTTAGACAAGCAGACATTTTGAAACAAACAAAAATGAAACTGAAAAATCGGACCTGTCAAGAGGCTGAATCGATGACACTTTACGATGGCGGACCTGTTTGTTTATTATCGAAAGACACTTTTAAAGATACAGCTTTGTTTTTTGTTCTCGGTTCTATAATGTTCTCACTCAGGTACACGGTGCCAATAAGTGGCTTGTGAATGTGAATTGTTTTTTTTTTTTGGTTTGGTTTTTTGTTTCGTGCTACAAGTTTGAATAATAATAGAAAAAGAGACTTTTTTTCACACCCTTTCATTGTAAAGCGCCCGAGAGACATTAGACATGTCTATATTTTGAACGTTGAACAGCCTTTGTTTCACCTCACAATGTACATTTTGCTGTGTTTCTTGTGACACCCACCCAACCCCCCCCACCCCCCCCACCCCTTAGAATACAACGGGCCGGTCAAGACTGAAACCTCTGTGTCAGACAGCGAGGACCGGCCCTGCAAGAGATTTAGGGGGGGGAACGTTGAGTTTCTCATGCCATGGAGCAGCACGGTGTAATGAGACAATCCTCTCTAAACCCCACTCACAACCCTTCCCAATGCCAGATTTATACTCGCTTGTGTGTCACACACCCCAAACAGCGGGTCTACACGTGCACAACGGGTCGCGGTGCGATACATTGTGAGCCTGTAGAATGAGTGTAAACCACCCACAGCGGTCCTCTGTGTCTGTCTATTGGCTCTTTTCGACCATGAAGGGTAACCCAAAACCTTCCTGAACCTGTGAAGTTTTGTGATGGTTTCCATTATAACCAGAACCACCCCTAACGGGGGAATTATGTCTTAAAAGAAAAAGCTAATAATAATAATAATAATAATAATAAAAAAGATAAAATAGACGATCTAGCCAAGCTTGTAGATCTGCTATTTTCACTATTCTTGACAAATTCTGAGTTCTGGGTTCCCAGAACTCAGGGTTAGATTATGTCCTGAGAACCTTGTCTGAAACCGAGTCGTAGCAAACAAACCCAGAACCTATATATGAAATACGTTTCACGGCACAGCGAGGTCAGCAGAGTTCTAGCAGTCGAAAAGAGCCTAATACCTTATCTGAACCCCCCCGCTTTCATCTGAACGTCACGGCGAGGTCGTGCGAGGAAGACCGCCGGGTCTTTCGTGATGACGAGGGCTTTTAAATGTACACACGAAAGACATGTAAAGAGAGACATTAGATTGCTCTTACTACTGCCCTGGGTTCCGATATTTCACACACGTGTACAGTATGCGCACGTACGCGCTCACGTGCACATGTACCGCTCATATGCACGCGGTGGAGACATTGGCAGAGCTCCCCACACACACTCACATATCACACACACACTTGCATATATCGCTGCCATTCTGTCACCCAGCGTCGTCTGCTCCCTCCAATCAAATGTCGTTCTGCTGTGCCCCCCCCCCTCCTCCTCCTCCCTCCCCAAGTGGGCAGAGCTGAGGTGAATTCAGCCAGTCAGTGTTTTCTGTTTGTATTTGAAAGTGTAAGTGTATTTTATTTGTATTCCTCTCTTCAAACTGCCTCTAGTCTAATAATATTATTAACAATAATCATAAGGATTGTCAGCCTTTCCTAAGTTTAGTAAGTTATGTACAGTATAATTTATTTTTTATTTTACCTCGTTATCCGTTTTTTTTAACGACCATACGAAACTACAGCGGTCGCTGAAACAATTAAACTTTATTTAGCTGTTAGATATTTAGATCTTTGAAGAAGAAGAAAAAAAAACTAATTTTACCTTCCTTTGTTTTCAAACGATTCTGTTCCTCTTCTTATTTGTTTGATTTGTTTTATTTTCTGAGTTTTGCTTTGATCCTATGAATGGGCGGCTGGGCGGCCTTAGGACCGTGAGCAGTGCTGTCAAGTGAAGGAGACGGCACCTCTCACGCACTCCATGCACCCCACGCCTCCCATTATGAAGACTTAACCCCGCCCCCGTAATGTCCAAACCCATTTCTTAAAAAAAAGCACTCAAACTCTGCGCAGTCAGAGCAAGAAAGAAAGAAGAACGTGATTTTATTTTAAATCATTACTATTATTATTATTATTATTATTATTATTAGTAATGTTTATAATGTATAATGTGAAGGTTTTCTGCTTTTATTTTTCTTTCTTTTATTTTGGAAAAGACGGAAGAAGAGTGGGACAGTCGTATCGCTCGAGGAATCTGTTTTCTGTGAACAAAGAGCCCCGCTCCCGTTTACTCGCCTGGCCGTCTCACTCACGCACCGTGAAACATTATTGGCTAGGATCCACGCACGCACACACACACAACACATCATGCATGTACATACACCCACACACAGGCACGCGCGTGTGCACACACACACACACACACACACACACACTCTTCAAGCACACAGACACGCTTCAAATGAAGAGATTATCATGACAACCAAACAATCCTATGCTGTCCTTTCTTATGTTTAATTAAAAAAAAATCTACATAAAATATATTCATTAGAAGTATTCTAGTTTAGGCAATCCTGTATATACATTTTGTTTTGTGATATATGAACATAATTACTTTTTTTCTTTTTTTTAATATATAAATATATATATACTAGAAAAACAGTGTTTACGGAGCTCCGTCCCTGGATGTTCCACTGCGTGTGGATGTGAGACGACCAGGTTCCATCTTAAAGGGACGTTCACACCTGGCACTATAACTATACAAATATAGTTTTAAGAGATCTATAACTGATTGATTGATTGAATAATTGAATACTTTATTAACAAGATTAGTAACAGTACAGATAGTACAGTCAAAAGTTATGCTAAAAGAATAATACAAAAAAGCCCCAAGGGCTTTGTTTCAGTAAGACTGAATACAGTAAAAGTTACAGTGACTGATATAGTTGCAGTTAACGCTATAGTTGTAGTGCTTACTGTGAATGGCCCTTAAAGCTCGAGTTACACTTCATTGCACGCCAGTGTCAGCCACCCGAAATAGTAGATCTACTAAGTTGTGAGCTTGTAGACGCTGCTATTTTCAAATCGCCGACACCCGGCATGCAAGAGAGTATAAATCAGGCCGTAGTGACTCCTAGATGAGGAGCTCTTTGCTTTGTTTTAGCTCCACACTGTGTTTCTAGGAGCCATGAGCCTTGCTCAGGTCCCCACGCTCACAATCACGCTCTGCTATAGATAGATGTCGTTCGCTACTCTCGCCCATATCCACACCACAGAGTCTTAATTGGCCCCGGGTCCCTCCCTGCCACATGCACAGTAACATCCAGAGTATTACGTTAACGGGCCCTATAGAACCATGGCCAAGTGTGTGGTTTGTTCTCCTGTACAGATTAAAGACTACAGAAAGGTGACAACGCGGTAGGCTCATGTTATCCACACTATAAGCAACACAGCTGCCGTTAATACGATTAATAATGGGTGTTAGATCTGTGGTATATATATATATATATATATATATATATATATATATATATATATAGGCATTCCTTTGATTTTATTATTATTATGTTTTTAAATGTTGAATTGTTTGTTTTTACCAATATCTTTAGAAATGGTTGGGTTTAAACTGTACAGGAGAAACAAACGACACAACCGGCCTATAGTGTTTCATGCCCCTTTGACTCTGAGAGTGGACAAATGGAACCATAATTATGGGCCCGTAAGAGTTACAAATGGATACATCAACACTGAGGTGTTTTTTTTGTTTTTGTTTTTTTGCGTTTCACTGCGTAGTGAGCATCTCGGTCTCATTCTCGCTGCTCAACCACCCCCGTTAAACATCACACAGTGGTTGAGACCCAATGCTGGAGATGTGGATTAGTCCTCTATGGGGACATAGAGAGGGGAGGGGCAGGTGGGGGTGGGATAGGGGGGTTTGTTGGGAGGGGGGAGGGGGGGGGAGGGGGGGTTAAGACTTCAATCATCCCTGCTGGCAAGGTCTGTCCCCAATGTTAAGACAATGAAAACAATGATAGTGATGAAGATGATGATAATATTTAAGACAATCAAAAGTCATGAGTGGAGCTCGAAACAAAGTAATTATTACAAGTTTAAAAAAAAATATCTTACCATCTCAACTTGAAAAATGGAGAAAGATGATTATGTAAATATAACATAGAGTTATAGATTTATATTTTGTTCATAACACAGTGTAATATAAGTTGTATATTTCCTTTTTTCTCTCTCTCTCTCTCTCTTTCTCTCTCTCTCTCTCTCTCTCTCTCTCTGTCCCTCTCTTTTATTGATGTTATCCATGCCACAGAAAAAGCCAGAGTCGAAGTACTCTCACAAAAAAAGAAGAAAAAATATCAAAGAAATAAAGAAAAACAGGAGGAAAAAAAAACAACAACAGGCCGTGGGCTGCCACCACCATCTGTTCTAAGTTCACTTTTTTTCAGTATTATTGCCAGACGAGGCTCTAATAAAGACAGCAATGTGTTCGGTAAAACTTCACTTGGTCCGGGTCACTTTGTTACACGTGCACACACACACACACACACACACACACACACACACACACACACACACACACACACACACACACACACACACACACACACACACACGCAGTACACACACACACACACACAGGAATAAAGTACTGAATCTTCATTTGAAAAGATGGAATTGGACCAAAAGAGTTCAACAAAAGTAGTGAAAGTAGACACACGGTGACACACATGACCTGCATGATGCACGTACGCACACACACACACACACACACACACACACACACACGACATACTGATGGGATGAAGTTTTTGAACCACTTCAAATATTTTAGAACGCATGCTACAATTTAGGGTGGAGGCAGGAGAGGACAGTAGAATAATTTACATACTATCCTAGATTCAATTGAATCACACATACCAGAGGACACCAATAACTAGCCCTAGTTATTGGACCTATGGGCAATAACATCAGTATCATCATACTGGGACTTAATATGGGGGAAAGTAGTCTAGTAAAGTACATTTCTGAACTTGCCTGACTGTTCAAAGTGTTCTATTATTGGTTTTCTAACCATTAGTTAGCACTTTTAAAGCCAGGCACTTGGGCGCCCCTTTTACCTTTGCCAGGCAGAAACAAAACAATAACTACAAGTTGAGGACCCTGTGACGCGGCTGTTGAACCGGAAGTATTAGCCGGCGCTGTTTCCGTCGCTGGATCACATTGTCTACTAGCATGGAAGACTAATCTGCTAAGCGGAGCCTCGTGCTAATTTGTTATTGATCTCCTAATATAGCACTTCACCTCATATCACCTCATCTGCGCCTCAATTCGGAGATAAACGATAAAGCTAAAGATTGCGGCCATTGCGGTACTCTATGGAGCGCACCTCATCGCTATGCAACGGAACGGATCGTCGGTTATTTCTCCCCCTCCAAGATGGCGGTTTAGACAATTAGGGATTAGGGATGTCCCGATACACATTTTTCGCTCCCGATCCGATCCCGATACCACAATTTCTGTGTTAGCCGATACGATACCAAATACCGATACCAGTGTTGTGATCTCGTGCTGTGTTTTTAGCTATCTACCTTAACTTTTTGAGGTGCTTGTCCTTCGGACATGTCAATTTCCCATTCACTCGTCCGGACACAAAAGTCACTTGTCCGGAGCACGAGCACACACAAATAGATTTTAAATCAACTAACTATAAGTTGTTTTTGGTGAATACATGTTTGAATATTAGCACAATTCCTGCCAGCATTAATTAATCCCTCGATCGCGTATTGCCATGGTTTAATCGCGCGTAACACTTACTTTGAACAGCCAAATATCCGTAACCGGATGTTACAATGACAAACTGCTGTGTGTGGTGTCATGACGGCGGTTGTTATTGTCTCGCTCGGCAGTGGAAAAACCCGACCGCGAGTGTCAGCGCGCCTGCTACAGCCCGTTGAAAACCCTTGTTTTCACCAGAAACGGCCCCCTCAATGTCGTTTCTGAGTTACAGGCCTTTGAGTGCAGGGCTTAGAATTGAAGTGGATGCGCGCGCATCTTCAAAATGGCCGCGGCCAGCTGTCCCACTTGATGTTGTTGGGGTAGCTAACGATGCGATCGTATTAAAACATGTATTAAAGAATACATCGCTGTTAAAACGAGAATTCCGGGTGTGGCGCGGTAGGGTACTAAATTAACCCTACATTTTCTATGTTCCTGGCAGGCTTCGTGTTAGGATAGTCCTATCCACGCACGGCTAGCAGACTGACCTCGTTTGCATTTAAACTTGTAGCACTGCGTGTGCACTCACCCAATAATTAATTCCTAAGACTTGGAAGTCGTTTTTGGGAATAGTTAAAAACGTGTATTTAATAAAATATCTCCACTTTTCCACGAGCTGCACAGTGCACACAGACAATTCTCTCCGACGAGGCCCAGAATATGTGTAGGACTTAAGGGTGGTGTGATCAATTATCCCACAGGCCCAAACCAATCGCAACATACTTGAATTGTGTGCCCCGTTTGTTCTTCCCAAACATTGACTGTTCCCAAAAGCATATTTTCAGTCCAGCTTTTCCTCATGGAAAAGTGGCGATATTTTACTTAACACAGGTTTTCTGCCAGAACTTTCAAATGCATATGAAACTAGAGGACAATATCTGACTCCAAGTCTTAGGAATTAATTACTGGGTGATTACACACGCAGTGCTACAAGTTTAAATGCCGACGTGGTCAGTCTGCACGGAAAGGACCCTTCATGGCTGTGTATTTGGAATACATGAAATCTATATAAGGTCACAGACATTCTATGGCAAGTCAAATTTGAATGCACTTGTCCAGAAAGATGTATTACTTGTCCCGGTCCCGGACAACAGGACAAGCCTTAATGTCAAGCCCAGGCATATATATCAAGGGATTAACTTGAAATGATATGAAGCCGGTGTTTCCGCTATTGTAGCCTAAAAACTATAGGGATGTCCCGATTTTTTGCTCCGGATCCGATTCCGATGATCTGATTGTGAGCATCTGCCGATACCGATTTTTCCCGATCCGATATTTATATTTTATAGAACACGTTTATGCCATATCACAATAGTACAATATCCCAAATCCTAGACAATATCCAGTCTAATATCATGATATGGATATAATATTGATACTAGGGATGTCCCGATCACGTTTTTTTGGCTCCTGATCCGATTCCGGTCATTTGGGTTTTTTCCCTTGACCGTATAAGAGCCTTCAGCCGTGTTGCTGGTTGGCTCAGTCATCTCCATAACGACATGATCATTATTAGCGGTCCACCTTCTCACCCCGTCCAATCAAATCGCCATCTGGGAGAAGTGGAGACCAATCACGGACAGTTAACACCTGATAATCTAATTAAGCACGATAAGGGACATGAGAAAGAGAGAGATTGTGTGTGTGTGTGTGTGTGTGTGTGTGTGTGTGTGTGTGTGTGTGTGTGTGTAATAATAATAATAATAATAACTGTATTTATATAGCACCTTTCCAAAAACAAGTTTAAAAACTTTACAGATAATAATAGCAGTAAAAATACAATAAGAATAAAACAAAAGTTTTTAACCGCGATTTAAAAGAGGATACTGAGTTTGCCAGGCAGTGAGTTCCACAGCCGAGGGGCCCGTACAGCAAAGATAGATAGATAGATAGATAGATAGATAGATAGATAGATAGATAGATAAATAGCGTGCGTGCGTGCGTGCGTGCATGCGTCTGTTTGTGTGTACAGCACGCGTGCAGGCCAGAGTCTTCAACCAGCGACAGACGGCCGTCAAAGCAGCGGTCGCCTGTTAAAAGAGGACATATTTAATTGATGCTTCGTTAAGGATGTTGGGGATATGAACGCCTCCACTTTCAAGGGTTACAAAAAAACACCAAATCCCACTCACTGCACCCATTAAAACACTGTCCCCCCCATCAGAGTCCATATGTTCCTACAATCAGCATCCCCCCCCACACACACACACCACACACCCGCCACCCGGCCCAGCGCTCCGCGCACGGAAAACACATAAATGCACTCGCAGGAGTTGATTTTCTGTGGTTTGCTAATTACCATAGCTTCACAGAAAGCCCTTTCATG
Source organism: Electrona antarctica (assembly GCF_951216825.1). Classification (NCBI taxonomy): domain Eukaryota; kingdom Metazoa; phylum Chordata; class Actinopteri; order Myctophiformes; family Myctophidae; genus Electrona; species Electrona antarctica. The sequence continues at coordinate 18,626,533 of NC_136804.1, read as the reverse complement.
CAATAAAGAGACGGGGGGAGAGATCCACGGCTCCTACGGTAAGTAAGAGACTTAGTTGTTCTCTGGGCGTTGTGAATTTTTCAGCGCTTTAGCCCCGAGGTAAAAACCTGAGAAAAGGTTTCTGTGTGAATAGTTGAGGAGCAGCAGGGGATTCCGATTCTCTCTTCCTTTTTTGTCAGCAGATACTGTGCAGCGCTGGAGGACGTGAACAGTGGCAATACCCACAGATTAAAACACACACACACACACACACACACACACACACACACACACACACACACACACACACACACACACACACACACACACACACACACACACACACACACACACACACACACACACACACACACACACACACACACACACACACACACACACACACACACACACACACACACACACACACACACACACTCTTATACACCCGAAGGTGCATTGTTGGAGTTGGCTCAGCTTAAATCACAATTATCCACCGGCTATTTCCATCAGAATTGTTGAGACAAAATAATGAAAACTATTACAGTATAAAAGCAACACATTTACATTTGAATGTTTGCTCATAATTTTCTTATGGATGTTTTTAAATATATTATTTTATATTATTTTATTTACCCTAACTTTTTATTTCCTTTTTACCTTTGATAGTCCTGTTGGACAAAATATTTGAGAGTAAAATACTTTTTATTTTGCTTTGTATTTTGATTTATTCTGTATATTTTGTATGCTGTATTGTAAACAAATGCACAATAGTAAGATTTGTATCTTGCTCATTTCCGTGTGTTTACGTGCTTGCATGTGGATGCATGTGGATGCATGTGGATGCATGGATTTCACATACGTGTTTTTGTCTGGGCATGTGCTGCGTTCCATGAAGCACTGCTTAATTCATACTCGCCGCAAATAGCCGATCCACAATCTCGCAACGCGTCGCCCCACAATGCGTCGTGAGCTTGAAGATCTGCTATTTCCTGCACTTCGACACCATATAGGACAAAGTATAAATCTGTGCGTCGTCGGCTCGGTGGAAATGTGCAGATTTGAAATGTGGGTGTTTGGAGATTGAGTGAAAACGATGTCACATTAATGATTTAAAGTGGGTAATAGGATGTGCTGTGACGCTGAGCCGCCAGCTAAGCTGAGTTTAAGGCTCTGCCGTTAATGTATTCATGAAGAGGAGGGATTATATCCAGACGAGAGCAGGCAGGGAGCAGCCGGGCCAACAGGCCTGCTGCATATTATTATAACTACATTTAGACTGTATAACTAACTACACATTACAGTATGTTCTGCTGTGATGTTCATTTAAACTACAGCTTGTACGGCGCTGCTGTTAGCGCAGCGTGACGACGATACATGCAAAGGAACCAGAGCAGCCTATGGCCAACAGAAGAACCCAGAACAAATCTGATATTTGCTCAAGTATGAAACTACGTTTTGTCAAATATGACTACATTGGACCTTGTAAAACACACGCATGGACACGCATGTGCACGCGCGCGCACACACACACACACACACACACACACACACACACACACACACACACACACACACACACACACACACACACACACACACACACAAACACATACATTTTGCTACTATACGTATCAACATTTTCAGACAGAAATCTTATAAATCGACTTTGTTTTTGTAAATGTTTTGCCATTTCTTTTTTTAAGATAGATACAGTATAGACTGGCAGAAAATGGGGAGAGAGAGAGTGACACGCAGCAAAGGTCAGCGGTCAGCGAACCCGCGACACGTTGTCAGGCGGCATTAGCAGCCTAGATGCCCAGGTGAGACCATAGAGTATATATATAATAGAGACTGAACTGGCGCGAAGCTCCGCCCCCCCAGCTATTCATGTCAGTGGAAGTTGCTCAGTGGCGTTTTGAAGCACCCGGAAGACTGCCGGAAGTACCGTCTGAGAACGTCTACTTCCGCATTTGACCACCAAATTTTGGTGGTCAAATGCGGAAGTGCAACCGAGCGCTCAATGTTAAAGCCCAGCTGCACGGGGTTTCCCGGTCATGAATCCACGGGTGCGCCTGTAGTCCCTCCTCCTACCACTAGGGAGGAGAGCTTCAACGTTGGAAAGCCTGCCTGCCCCCTTGGGTGAGACCACTACGCCAGCCGTCCAGGATGTAACCTTTAACCCTGAATGTTGAGTTGTTACTTAGTTCAACACCGGTGTCACACTCCGAAAATAGCAGATCTACAAGCTCACAGTCACAACACATCGCAGTGTCAGAGAAGACGTACAAATCAGGCATAACTAAAAAATTCCTAATCATATAAGCCTAACCTGATTTTTTTTTCAATTGTAAGCCTAACTGTAAGCACAAACAATTTCTACTTGTGGGCCCCACAATTATACGCACGCACGCACGCGCGCACGCACACACGCACACACGCACACACACACACACACACACACACACACACACACACACACACACACACACACACACACACAATAGGACTTTATTAAAGCACATGTATAGCTAGTCCTACCATTTAATTAACTACATTTTATACATTATAATGTATTATACAAAAATGGTTCCATCTCAAACTATATCTTGCCATCAGTTTCCTCAGAGAATGGTAACCACTTATTATTATAATATTATGATAATATGTGGTTACCATTTTTCTCTGATTTCTCATGGGAATAAAGCTGTGCTGATGAGGAAATCATTTTCTAAAAGGCATTGAGCATGAGACAACCACCACCATCATCATCATCATCATCATCATTATCATCAAAGGATGAAAGAGAGGAAAGTTTTATTTTTATTTAATTTTTAAGAGAGAGAGGTGTTTAAACTCTTAACCTAGCAACAAACAACAACAAGACAAGCATGCAGATGGGGATTTGAACACATGTCTCCCATAAACACAGGCAGCAGCACTGTTGGCTAAACGACATGGCCCACTTGTATCCTGAATTCCAGACTGTTACTTTATACATGGTACACATACTGTATACCAAGACTGAGGTGCTGGACAAACGGTAATACAAGAAGAAAAGACGTCTGAACTGAGTGGTGCTGTACTACTGTACTATGCTGTACTGTACTATACTGTACAAGCCCTCCTCCCTGGCCTGTGTGTGTGTGTGTGTGTGTGTGTGTGTGTGTGTGTGTGTGTGTGTGTGTGTGTGTGTGTGTGTGTGTGTGTGTGTGTGTGTGTGTGTGAGAGAGACGCTGCTCAACAGTGCCACCCAGCGGTATTTTGATGGTAATGGAGTGGTTAGCACCACTCAAAAATAACATAAACGAGAAATGACAGAGTTAGCGTGTGGGGGTCCCCGGAACATCCAGACCCCCAGGAACGCGCCCAGGGGGCCAGGCCGGTTCCGGTATGATCCACGTCCGAAATGGTCGAGAAATGACAGAGTTACCGATGGAGGGTCAAATTAAGCTCCACCCCCTGGAGGCGGGCTCTTAAAAAGGTCCTCCCCCTGGAGGTGTACCTTCTATGCTCCTCCCTCTCCCACCGGAGCCAAAAGACAGTGTGAGGACTGAGGAGGAGGCGGGCTGCCTCGACACCCCGAAAATTAAGGTTTACCCTGAGCAAGATTCAAACCCATGCACCACCTTCATTCAGCTTGTGAAACCTCTCCTTTTCACTTGCACCACTAGGCATTTTCACACTAAGAGAAACTCCAAGGTTATATTTAAAGTTGAAGGGAGAGGTGACAGGTCCACATCAAGCACCAGCTACCCCTGAGAGAATCTATACACCCTCTGATGATCAGGGTTAAAACTGAGATTTTGATTCTTTAAAACCATCTGTTAGAAAATGTTTACTCTGCACCAGATTTACACTTTCATTGAAAGCACACAGAGAGATGTTTCGTAGTAATGTCATTCAAATCCTTTGTGTCATATATTAATTTAATTTGTTTCCTATGATCAAAACTATAGCCTTTTTGCCATTTTAATCAACCAGAACTTCAATCAAGTACATTTGTGATTCAATAAAATATGGCTTCAAAGTTTATCTATTTTCTCAAACAGTGCTGTACAGTATTATGACTCTTATATTATCTTAATTGAGAAAATACTACTCAAAATTAAAATACTGAGAAAAGACTCATGGCATGCAGCATGTCAATCAAACTAATGATCAATTATAGGCCGAGCCCAATACTTGTGAAATGCATTCTGTTTTGAGTTATAGTATTAGTGACTCAAGATTAAATTATTTAAATGGAATCCAACCACTTCCATTTAATGTATTTATTGCAACAAACACCAATAATTTAATACAAAACAAATAGCTGTGCTGTGAACAATTTGATCTAACAAGAACAAAGTATTATAGCATTGTATACGTAACCATGGCAGAGTAAGAACAGCTCAGTAAATGTGACTATGTCACCTTGGGAGTTTCACCTAATCCATTAAATCCTAAACTAAGGTAACTGTTTGGTGAAATCTCAGTAGTGGAGCTTTTGCTGGGCATCTTCCATATAAGGCCAACACCACACTCAAATTACACTTCCCAGAGTGCAACAGCAAAATGGCCACTGCTCGTTAGGAGCACCTGAAAAAGTTTAAAAGGGCATTCAGACAGAAACCAGAGAGAAGACAAGAAGCAAGAAAACACACTTAGAAAAACTTAATGTAGTTCAAGCGCAAGCACTTTGAATATGCTGTGGGGCTGTCAGGACATCTCCCACATGTGCATTACAGGTGGAGACAAGGGAAATGCCATTAGAGAGGAGGAAAGGAGAAGAGACCTTATGGCAAATTATTGGACAGACATTAAGGGGCACGATAATATTCACCCAGTGAAGGGAGTTCTGCAGCCATGCTGGGAATACGGAAGGGCCCAGAATAGTAGCTTTGGGTGGGTGGCCAATGAGCTAGCTCAAGCAATGGGTGTGAATGTAGACGAGTACAGTCCAACAGTAGTGATCCCTGAAGTAGCTCCATGGGTGTATGTGACACCAAAGGTTGACTTTTATATATTAGAAGCTAAAAAGAGGGAAAGGGGTGAAGTAGATTTGGTTGGTGTGTTTAATAATTATGTGGAAAGAGAATATAGTGCTCATATACAGATCTACACAGATGGATCAGTAGATCCAGAGATGGGAAGAACAGGGACAGCCTTTGTAGTTCCTAGGTTAAACTGTGTAATATATAGACGGGCACCAGATAAACTGGGGGTATACACAGTAGAAATGTATGCAGTACTAATGGCTTTACAGTGTGTGGAAGAGGCAAGACCAGAAAAGGTAGTGGTGTGCTCAGATTCGAGCTCGCTACTAAAAAGCTTGATGTCATTCAGATCAAAGTGCAGAGAAGACTTAATGTATCGAGTGCTTCACGTGCACAATAATCTGATCCAAAAGGGAGTGGAAGTACAATTCATGTGGGTACCAGCACATGTGGGGATTGAGGGAAATGAAACAGTGGATGTGTTAGCCAAGGAAGCACTAGTAAGTGAGGAAATAGAGGTGGAGATTAATATAAGTAAAGCAGAGTTTAAATCAGTGATATGGAAGAAGGTGATGGAAGAATGGCAGCAAAGATGGGATGGAGACGGAAAAGGAAGGCATCATTACAATCATAGACATATATACATAGACGCCTCATTTGCCGCTGCAGTTCATTGGAGCGACGTGTATCCCAATGAAGGCGGAAGTGCAGTGCTGAAGGCTTTTTTTTTTTTTAACAAATCTTTATAACAGTCATGACAATATACATTACAAAACAAGACAAACAAACAAACACAAACAACAAAGTTATTAACAATACAACATCAGAGCCAGGGGGGATTAGATTACTAACAGAAAACATTAAAAGAGTGAACACAAAGCAACAGTTCTCCGCAGCTTTCTTATTTAGAAGTGCTGAAGGCATTTGCTGAATGCGACTGCGTCGCTGCCCGAGTGACGTCACTCATGTGAATCCTCCATGTCTCTCGCTGTCACTCAAGTGACTACTGGCCAATCACAGCGTGTCTTTTCCGGGACTTATGTTACGCACGCGGAAGCTTGACAAGCTTCCGCTTTGCTTCCGCTATTCTTCGCAAGGAATGTCGGGAAAATAGTGCCTTCAATTTTGACACACGCCTCAGAGCCGGAAGGGGCGTCTATGTATATATGTCTATGATTACAATAGTCAAAGTAAAGTGGGTGGAAGTAGAAAGAACAGTAATGGAAGTAGAAGAGAGGAAGTAATAATAACACGGCTAAAGTTGGGACACAGTGAGGCTAAAGAGGCCCAATGTGATTATGTCAGATTGACTGGCCTATTTGTCTTTCTCTACTCAAATGTCTACAATGAAAAAGGAATGCAGAGAAAGTCATCTTAAAATATAGTGCATATAGAGTAGCTGTCTATACTTTACTTTGTGTTAAATTATAACTATGAGTTTGTACTTGTATAAGTGACAAATATGATCCTCCAGGGTTTGGGTCCTGGGCTCTCCGACATGGTTGGAGCGTTGGTTCTCAAAGTGCATCACAATCATTTTAACCACTTTAACCATATTTCATACTTTGGCTATTCAAAAATGGCAAACATAATGGTTGACTCTGCAGAAAGTGAGGAAGAAAAGTAGAGCAGATCTGTGAGCAGCGGTGTGTGAGGGTCAGGCATGGCATGGCACACATGCAGTGGAACAGCAGGGCCTGCAGGCTGATCCCCAATCAGCACTTGACTCGCCACTGCTGATACACACCCCTCTCACTGTATCTCTCTCTCTCTCTCGGTTTCTCTGTGAGTCTCAAGGGCTCTCTGTCTTTTATCTCACTGCCTCTTTCTGTCTGTGTGTATCTCGCATTGTCTCTCACTGTATATTTATTTCCCCCTGTCTCACTCTCTTTTCCTCCCCCTTTCTCATTGTCTCTCCCTCCCCCACTCACTCTCGCTCTCACATAAAAAAGTTGCTGACTCCATCAATAGCTGGCCAACTGTACCTCTCTTTCTCTCTCTGGAGAGATCGGACTGGGTGTATACATAGAGCACGACTGTTGATTTCTACTATACTATACTATACTATGAGATTGTGCCTTTCCCAACAGTCAGTCACTCAAACTCCCCATACATGGGAATGCCCCCATATATGGTGCCCAGGTCTCGTGACATCATGTGACATCATCAGGGATGGAGATCCCTGATGTCATATTAAATGCCACCTGCTGTTGCAATTAAGCCCATATATGGAGATCCCTGATGTCATCAATATTGGCCAGCACCTCTACACCTGACCTCAAACCTTTAGATCTCCATATGGAATGGATATATGTCAGAACCTGTTCTATGTTGATCCTTCCCCATCCATCCTTCCTCTTCAATGTCTCCTTTTTGACTGATACCTGTCCATTCAAACTCTAGATGGGCCTGCTCCAAAGTTATTAGTGCAGCCGCGCCTGGCAGCCAGTGAAAACTAGAGTTCTCAACAGGCCCAAAAATGAAGGCCCGGCCCTACCTGGGCCGTCATCAAAGACACTGCCCCGCTGCCACCCTTATAGATCTCAAATGCGTGCACACGACCTTGCCCTTTAGGGTGAGGTCACTTCTGTCCCTCAGGCGTCTTACTGCACTATACCTGTATTACGGTATCTTTATATATACTATCTTACATTATTATATTTATGCTTATACAGTACCCCCCCCCCCCCACCCACCCGCCTCTCTCTCTCTCTCTCTCTCTCTCTCTCTCTCTCTCTCTCTCTCTATTTGAAAGTAACTATTCTACCAAGCCCCGCCATGCCTGCCTTCGACTGGCTGACTGAAAGAACGAGAAAACAAGGACGCACATTCGAATACAGCCCGAAACCCCATTCCAGCACCTGGCTCGGTGGCATGCCTCGCTTATCATTAAGCTGCCAACCCCAACCTCCTGTGATCAAATCTTGTTGCAGCCACTATTTTGCCAACAACCGCAGACAATTGTTTTTGCTGATAAAGTATAGTTTTTGACTGCAACGAAGGCTCAAGCAAACTTGAGTCCCGGGGAGGAAGATGGCCGCCCACCAAGGGGGTGTTTTTCGTTACAACAGTCACACAATTGCTTGCTCATGGTGGGACAATGTCGGGTCATATGCTCTATATGTCAAGTGTCATGAGAAAACTTGTTGTGATTTGTCGCTCTAATCAAATTGAATTGAATTCACTGGTTTTGTATGTAAATAATACTGTTGTGAGGCTGAATAATAATCCAAAAGGTCATGGTAATAAATCTAATAATGTGGGTTTTGATTGTTTAGTTTGACATTTGTACTGACAATGAATACATTTGAGTACATATATTTGTACTCAAGAGGAAAAAATATGATCAAGCTTGAGTCGAGATACATATTTATGAATAAATAAATACATAAATATATAGTGTAGTATAATTTCAGGACTGTTCAAATATGTATCATGGGACAAAAGTATAAATAGAGCTTGAGTGATTCAATGCATATGTACTAAATGTACTTGGTAAATACCCTAAAAGGAGACACAATGTATGTATTTGTTTTTAGACAGGAGATTGAATTCATGTCCACCAATGGGTATGTGCTCAGAATGAGATCCCCTGGCCTCAGCTATAGGGTTGTTCTGAGGGGATCTGAGCCTCAGATCCCCTCAGAACAATTTACCTCAAAAAGCCTGTGTCACCTGCTACCAGTGCGTTAAAGAAACGACAGTAAGCCGTGGGTGGTTTGACTACATTCCATAAAATATTTTCCAAACGGAAGTGGAAAAAGAAGATGGGGAAAAGTGCAGTGAGGAACTGTAATTCCTTTCTCTCTGCGTCGACACCCTAATGCGCACATGCAAATATTATGCTAATGGTATGTTAATTGGTGGAGTGTCTGCAAAGCGGCCCTGCTGTTCAAATGACTGGTGAGAAAATAGGTGGGGTCAGTCGCAAGCTGTAAAAGCCACTTCAACACAAATAAACAAAACCCTTGGGGATTACAGGAACAAGGGGGCCAGTGATAAACGGATGAGAGCGGCCATGCCCCCAAACACATGGGGTCATGGGGTAAGGGGACGAGGGAGCAAGGGAGGTGGATACATGTGGATCAGCGAGGTGTCGAGGGAGTAGGGAATGAAATAGAACGGTAAAGAGGGTTAAGCATGAGGTTACAGGAGTCAAGGGAATGAGCAAGGTCACTCAGGTAATCAGGATAATAAGGTAAAGGGGACAGTAAGGGGACTGGGTAAAGGCAGACAAACAAGAGGCCAAAGCCACAACGGATTAAGAAATGGCACATGTGGATAAATAAGGAAACAAAAGCAGGGGAACTGCTTTGAATTCTGGACCCAGTATCAAGTGCATGAAGTACCACACTGGGCTGCAAGTGTCATTGAGCTTAGAGGTGGTCAGATGCTAGTGCTACGCAGTAAAATCCTCAGTGTTCATTTATCCAAATTGTAACCAAATGGACCCTTTATGGGTCCATTTGGTACACTGCAGCAGCATCTAGTGGACCATAGGAGCTCGAGTGCCTGGCAGAACACAGAGGTTGGCCAAAGCAAAGAAGATCCGTCTCTGGGAAATTCCTTCACACAACATTGGGCGCTTCTAATTTAGAAAACCAAACAAATTGCAACATATTTTAAATGTAATCATTTGGGGCATTTAGCTGTATTTACAGCCTAAATTGATAGCATATTGTACCACCTCTTTAATGTATTTTTTATCTGTTATTGACAAAGCTATCAGGGGCCTGTGTGTTATAATGTGTTAGAGCCCGGGAGGTTCTGGCACACATTAGACAATTTGGAAAGCATCGGCGTCCACTTCCTGCCAGCCAGCCACAACAAGACAGCTCTAACCTCCCAAAAAACATCCCCTCTGGAACCACAATGGCTGCCAGTTTCTCAGACAGCCCACTGCTGACCCCTTCAGGCCAGGAAACTGACGGCCAGCCAAGGAGCCGGGGGGCAACTCTAGTCTCTAAGAAAGAAAGAGTGGCCCATGTTCCATTCCCCCCCCATTTCCCCCCCCAACCCCTTAATTTTGCACCAGAATGAAAAGGTCCCTGATTCCTCTTGTTGGTTTTGGATTCCCCCAGCAAGTGTTCCAGAATGCCATGAGGCACAAGGCTGACAGCCGCTTGTCCTGACAGCTGACTCAGATTTAAAGCTGAAATTAACTTTTTGGTGGCGTTTAGTTTTTTTTGCAAGGTTGCGTGAATGACAAACTGACCTCTATGCTCTCTTGTATCGTTATACTTTTTGTCCACCACCTGATTCATGTCCTCTCACAAAAATGACTGAGGTGTTAGAGATAAAGCCCACCTATGTGTGGGCTGGGTTCAATTACATGCACCACAGCGATTGTGGGTGGGAAGCTGGCCAGTAATCATTCATGTCCTTGTTGTCGCACTAGTGACTCCTACTGTTCAGCAGGGAGGGGACCTGATGAAGACAGCGTGGACCTCTGAGCACATTACGTTCTCCCAGTGAAACTCCTCAACTTCAGGTGAAAGAAAAAAACAACAACATTCATCACTGTTTTGGATGTTTGTCTTTGGATGGCCCCACTGGGAGAGAGAGACACAGACAGACAGACAGACAGACAGACAGACAGACAGACAGACAGAAGGACACGATAAGTCAGAAACAGTAAAGAGAGACGGGCAGAGACAGACAGAAAGACAAAGAGAGAGAGCGATGGAATGTAGCAGAGGGACTGTGGCTGGACAGCTGTTGGAGTGTGGAGGTCAGAGGGATTTCCTGGATGGAGGTGTCCTAATGGTTCTTGGTGTTAATATGAATTCATAGACGACCCATTAGTGCCATTTAGTAACCCGTGTCCTCCTCTCTCTCAGCCACAAGCCATAATAGCCTGGCAGTGCCCTGGTCACTGGTGCATGTGTGTGTAGGGGATATAGAGAGTGGATTTATTCCGATGTTCCCGGGGATTACAGCCTCAGTGAGCTGTGTATTATGAGCAGATTTAAGCCCATAACTCCTGAAGATAAGGGAAGGATTGGGGCGATTGTTTAAACGGCATGTGTTACCCATCATAGATGAAACGCATGACTGTGTGTGTGTGTGTGTGTGTGTGTGTGTGTGTGTGTGTGTGTGTGTGTGTGTGTGTGTGTGTGTACATGCATGTGTCTGTGCATGTGGCAGTGCGTGCATACTGTATGTGTATGTGTGTTTGTGTGTGTGTGTGTGTGTGTGTACCATTGAGGAGAGTGAAATATTTTAAATGGACATTTTTTTATCAAAGGTTGAAAGAGTATATTGTGAAATTTGCACATGTTTTTAGTCACATTCAGTGACATGGAAATGCAGTAGTTATAAAAAGTAGAAGGACTTACATTTTCTTAAACTTAATCCCACGAACACTCTTACATTAAGACTAATGATTTTACTGTGCATGCAGCCCGAACATTTGAGCCTATAGCCTGCTTGACCCAGGCAACATTTTGTACGGAAATCAAATCACCAAAGTTGAAATGGCTTTTCATTTCCCAACATTTGATTTCTAGACATTTTATTTATAAAATCTGTTTTCCCAATCCTGCACAACTTGAGCGATGAATGAATCTTGAACCGACTTTCGAACAGAACCATCTGGTGCAGTCGGGGTCCCGTTGGGTCTGGGCATAAACGTCAAGCCTTAGCGTACTGCTGTTGGACAGATGTGCGAGTGCTGGGGTTCTGGTTTGGGAGCATATACTGTAGTGTGGGTTAGTAGGCCTGTGGTGAGGCTCTTTACAAGGCCTCGGGGACAACTGAGAGACCACACTGACCACAAAACACAGCTCTATAAACACTGGCTTCAGCACGGGACACGCTGCATGCGAGTCTGGGACTGGAGGCCTGTGGAATGGCTTCACCAACAACAAAAATTAAGTCCAGCACTGAGAGCTTTTCTCCCAATGGAGACCCGGTTTGGAAGGAAATCCCTCGTTTGGCAATAGTCTGGGAAAAGGGATGTTGAGCTCTTTGTTGAAGAAAAACATATTTTTCATATCATCATATGAAACTCTTTTCTGTGGTATACAGTAGGATGAATCCTCCCAGGTATTGTAGTCTGCCAGCAAAACATGACTGAAGTAATTGAACTGCTACTGTAGCTCAGTCTAAGGCGGGGGGGTGCTGTGTTGGAAATGGTCACAGCATTGTAAGTATTTCCCATTGGTTACAATCTAATCTGATTAATCCATTGACACTATGAATTAAGGGAAATATATGAAATATATGTCATAGTCTACTAGGCATGTTATATCCGATATCCGACCTGATACTACAGTGAGTTCTGACTGTGTCTGCAGCAGAATGAGTCAGCTAAAAGCTTATGAGTGTGTTGATGGTTAATATAATAAATTAATATGTGTCACTCACTTCATTATGATACAGTGTATCATAACAACATGAGTGACAAATAAACCCTCTTGAATTTAGAATCTTGAATCTAATAGTATCATAAACAGTGGGTGATTGGGTTGTGACTGTAACTATTGTACTATAGGTATCCCCCCCCCCCTAATTGCCTTTTCCCAAATAAAGATATATACAAATATTAATAGTTGCATTTGAACACAATGGAATTGCAGTATACATGTTGCTTGTCTTTCGTAGCACACACAATACATTTATACTCATAGGGGATTTAGATTCACTTCACTGCCTTTTGCTGGACCAGCCGTGGCCTCTGACATGTGCTCCAACCACACAGGTTATTGCTTCCTCACTCATAGAAAGATAGTAGAGTACCGACAGAAAGAAAGGTGCAGTATCACTGTTTCTCAACAACAGGTCTGGGGACCACCAGCGGTCCAAATGGACCATTACATGTAACTCTGATATAACGATGATTAACTCTGGTCAAAAAGCTCTCAAATACTAACCAGTAAATGGTTACCGTAACTAATGTGTTCAGGGACAACCAAGTGAATCAGTGGAGTCAATTAGCTCTGAGGGATGTTAGGGTTCATGTGGTTAACTTGGCCATAACGTAGAAAATGTTCAAACAACACTATATTCAACAGGAATCAAAGTTATGCCCACCTTTAGTTGTTAGAATGCCATTTTTACAGTAAAGCTCTGAATGAACTACTAGAGTATGATGCACTATGATCACATTGAAATAAAAGACCAACTTTGGATAAAACTTGTGAAACTACTCTACACCAATAAAACGCATGTCCAGCGTACTTAGATAAGATATGAGATGTTAAAGTTAATCTACCTTCATGCAGTCTTGATGTTAACGTTTAATAATTGCACAGAACCTCAAAAGTCACTGAACTGCACCGTGGCTTTGGAGAATCGTTCCCTTAGTCAGTGTAAACACTTTTTTTGGTCAGTGTTTATTTGAGAGTAGCTGATCTATTGGGGGAAAAGAGGCTCCACAATATTGTATATTGTAATTATGAAATGGCTGAAATGTTAGAGATTGTAGGTACAGATAATATTTTTAGGATGTCACCTCTCCTCCTAGCCTATAGCTTGCAATACTCGTTCCAATAACTTCATGCTGTGCCTGTGGCTCAGTTTTCTACTGCTGTACTGATCTGCACATCACCCTTGTTCATGATAATCTGATTTTATTTTATTTTATTAGACGTCAAGCAAGAAAAACTAATTACATTTCATCTAAGAAGCGTCAAGGATAAAAAAAAACACAATACAGTCTTCCGTCCGACTTATTTTCATTGTAGTCCTTTGTCTGGGACAAACAACATTGCAACAAACTACATACAGGCAAACATTAAATCAATAAATAACACAATCAAGAGCTACACTGCCTACACCATAAATACATCTCAACGATATGAAAATGTCACAATTGTTGAGGCAAAAAAATAATTGTGATTAACGATCACGATAATCAAAATATGCTTAAAAACGTAAAATGCCACTTTTGTTAACCACTTGAACCCCCAGCATCCGTGTTGCACCCTAACTAATTCACCCATGTGTATGACGGAGGACTAATTCACCCATGTGTATGACGGAGGACTAATTCACCCATGTGTTTGACGGAGGACTAATTCACCCATGTGTTTGACGGAGGACTAATTCACCCATGTGTTTGACGGAGGACAATTAAACTAATTCACCCATGTGTTTGACGGAGGACAATTAAACTAATTAACCCATGTGTTTGACGGAGGACAATTAAACTAATTCACCCATGTGTTTGACGGAGGACAATTAAACTAATTCACCCATGTGTATGACGGAGGACTAATTCACCCATGTGTATGACGGAGGACTAATTCACCCATGTGTATGACGGAGGACAATTAAAACTAATTCACCCATGTGTTTGACGGAGGACAATTAAACTAATTCACCCATGTGTATGACGGAGGACTAATTCACCCATGTGTATGACGGAGGACAATTAAAACTAATTCACCCATGTGTTTGACGGAGGACAATTAAAACTAATTCACCCATGTGTATGACGGAGGACAATTAAAACTAATTCACCCATGTGTTTGACGGAGGACAATTAAAACTAATTCACCCATGTGTTTGACGGAGGACAATTAAAACTAATTCACCCATGTGTATGACGGAGGACAATTAAAACTAATTCACCCATGTGTATGACGGAGGACAATTAAAACTAATTCACCCATGTGTTTGACGGAGGACAATTAAAACTAATTCACCCATGTGTTTGACGGAGGACAATTAAAACTAATTCACCCATGTGTTTGACGGAGGACAATTAAAACTAATTCACCCATGTGTATGACGGAGGACAATTAAAACTAATTCACCCATGTGTTTGACGGAGGACAATTAAAACTAATTCACCCATGTGTTTGACGGAGGACAATTAAAACTAATTCACCCATGTGTATGACGGAGGACAATTAAAACTAATTCACCCATGTGTTTGACGGAGGACAATTAAAACTAATTCACCCATGTGTATGACAGAGGACTAATTCACCCATGTGTATGACGGAGGACAATTTCGCGATAAATGAAAATCTCCACGATTTTGTTATCGCGTAAAACGATATTAGCGATTATCATCCCATCTCTATACTCCACTGTTCAAGTATCAGTGTGTTAAACAATAAAGTATCTCTCTCTCTCTCGCTCTCTCTCTCTGACTAAGGCCAGGCACCAATTGCATTTTGTTTTTGTTATATTTGTCTGCACTTAATTGTGCAGTCCATGGCGCATGGCCCCGTGCAAACGGTCCAACACAGGGACACAGGGAGGTGAGCATTACACATGAAGCTTAAAATGTTTCCTGTTTAGATCCCTCTGAAGTTGTCATGCATGTCTAAACAGACGTGTGGGTTTGTGTGTGTGTGTGTGTGTGTGGGGGGGGTGCTTTGTACTAGTTAAATACCCTTGAGAAGAACAGATCGGAGTACAGTAATAAAGAACGGTTAAAGATCTAACATTTCATGTTTTCTTTTTATTCCCAGCGGTCTGGACAGATGCAGCTATAAAGATGTCAGTGAAATTAAGCCTTTTGTTCAGTGAGCTTCTTGTGCCAAGAGGTCAAAACTACAGACAGACAGACAGACAGACAGACAGACAGACAGACAGACAGACAGACAGACAGACAGACAGACAGTTATTCAGCTTATGTTGTATTTAAATGACATCGTTTCTATCCAAAACAACTTCTAAATCCCCTTTTTCCCTCTTTATTCCCCCGCCATCACAAATCAAAAGCCTTGCAAAGATAAGTGGGGTCACAATAAATGGAGTGT